>NC_133577.1:104447222-104454722 GCF_964106895.1 Numenius arquata
CCTAAATGCACACAAAAGAAAGAATTGCACAAAAGTGTTGATTGAGAATTTCTGGACACAAAATACGTTCTAGCAAACCACCGCTGATTCAAAAAAAAAAAAAACCAGCTGTAACTCAAATAAATCATTTTGTGGTTTGAATCAAGCATTTTTCATCCCTTTATTCAGCATGTAGCACGCAGATTAATGGATATGCTTCAGTAACTTCGACAGTGTGTGTTCAGTGAACAATTGGACCACCAAACAAGGGCTTCTTCGGTCTATTCTCACATCAATGAGACACTCAAAAGAGTTCCAGATTACTCCTTTCTCCAACTCCACTCACAAGAGTTCGCTCTGAGTTGTAGACATTTATCTGACATGACTGATAAATCTGGGCAATTATTCTCCCTCTCTCTGGAGATCCACTTTGGCCCTTGCAACTGTAGATCAATTGAATAATATTATAAGACACAGTGTGCATGGACAGCTAGAAGAATCAATGTAGTAAAAGAGGCTTAAAAGCTCTTCAGTCAGTTGGAAGTAGAGAGTAGAGCTGGCATCACTTTCAGTTAGGGAGGTATCTACGTTTCTCAGTGCAAGCTTAGGCTTTGATTTCCATAATTGCATACATAAAACTACATTCATGCAACGTGTATGAACAACTGCTACTGGAATTGCACACACAGGCAGAGTACCTACCCACTTCTTTGTTCCTGCAGTTTCTGCATATGTTTGGCAGTTATGGTCATTGGGTAGGTAGTTTTGGAAATGTGGCAGGTGTTGCAATTATTCAAGCAATAAGTCCTACCATTGAAGAACAAGAAGCATAACCTCATCCAGGAAAATCAAAGGAAAAGTACCTTTTTTCTGATTCTTGTAAGTAATTAATTGCAGCACATGGAGGACCACGTATTGAAGCTGACCCCATACTTCAAATGTGTCCCGGGAAGGATCTCCAAACTAAAGAAACAGACAGAAAGGAGAATCTCCAGGGTATCTGAAGCAGCCACAACATAGCATGCAGCAAGTGTCCATCCAGGAAAGTACTCATGGCATCTAGAGATGGCACAAAGGCACAAAGGCACAAAAACTCCAATCATTTCCAGCTTGTCAGGATTATGCAGGTGCCTGACTGGACTTCCGAGGTGCTGAAAGACTTTGACACTCCATTCATCCTTCTTCTGATCATTGTAAACAGAAAGCAAAGCTTAGGAGATAATGTTGGGATTTGGTGCTTCCTTATAACACATAGTCCACCTTAAAATAGAAAATTCTTTCTTGGTTCAATGCTAGAAGGTGACCATTGATTTTCAACGTAATGCAAAGGCAATTCTTTCTGAAAGAGTTGTCATCTATTGTTTCATCCTCAGAAGACAAATTTGTGGGTACATATGTATGTCGTGCGTATGTTTTCATAAATATACCTGCAAGGGAGGAAAATCAATCTGTATTGAATATATTATAAGTCCAGTCCATTTGATACACTTTTAAGTTGCTCGTTTTAGATTTTAGGGACTTATTACCAATCCCCTTGAACAAGAAAGTTCAAACAAGGCTCAAGAAAGCCAAGAAAGGCTTTCTTCCAAGAGTTCTGGAAAATTTACTACAGCCATAGGCCTAAACAGAGATCCTTGTCCCTCATGAACTGGCTGAAAGTAGTTCTTTCCACAGGTACCCTGTTTGCTTACAGAAGTTCCTTTTGTTCTGATGAAGCTATGTTGCTCTGACGTCTTTGTCTATGTGAGGTCTACAGCTGAGGTACTGGCCAGTTGTCACAGTAAGATGCTTCTAGGCCCCTCCTGAGTGTGTATCCTAAAGCTCTGAATATGTGTGTGCAGGAATGAATGTAACCCACTTCAAATGATAACATAGATCATAGCAGGTGAGCCTCTATATATAGCTCAAGCAGTTCACCAAATTGGTAAGTTACTTTAAATGACAGGGTCTCCATAACTGAAAAAAGTCTTGTATTCTGTTACAAGGGTTATCAGGCAAAACAAAAGTAGTCACTTAGTTCTAGTAATCTCATCTATTAATTTTTCAAATTCTGACAAACAAATTTTGGCTCTGGCATATGCACATGCACATGCACACACACTATCATATTAGTGTTCTGTTGTTAACACATCGTTCAATATCTGCATTTTATTATATTAATTAGCTGTAGTTCTCACTTCATCACAAAATTCCCATTAACACAGATGGGAGTCTTGCACAGAGACCAAGGACCAGATATTGCTGTATCTTTTAACTTTTAATTACTGCACCATTCCAGAAAGAACCACATACATTTCCAAAACATATGTCCTGGTAAAATAAATGTGTAGAAAATGTAACTACCTAACAATGATATAATGTTAAATATAGTGTAAAGTATAAAAATATATAAATAAGAAGAGTGTATGCTATTTTGGCTCACTGCGGCTGCGAAGCATTAAATATTTCTCCTTATTTACTACAGATTTCTGAAAATCCTAGTCTATAGTAAGCTCTTAAAATAAAACCACGAACACCACAGACACTTAAAAGATGTTCAGAAAATTGTGCAGGATAGCTCTAGAAAAAACTTTTGAGAAAAAAAGTTTCATAATACAGGTGAAGATTAGCAAATAGATTTCATTATAATTACTATTATTAGCGGTTCAAAGGATAAGGTGTGGAAGCAAGGCTTTACTGAAGTGTCTCTGAAAAGGAGAAGCTCTACATTATGTATTCTATTTTTCAGAAGTATCTAGAAACCAAAAATGCAACGAATGACAACTCAGTGCCTGAGAGCCCTGGTACTTAGAATCTTAGATTCATAGAGTATCCTGAGTTGGAAGGGAGCCATGATGATCATTGAGTCCAAATCCTGCCTCCACATGGGGCAACCTGAAAGTTAAACGATATAAAAAAAAACAGTTAAACCATAAAGTTGAGTGTTGTTCAAACACTTCTTGAACACCAACAGGCTTGGGACCATGACCACTTCTCTTAAGGGCTTGTTCCAGTGCTTGACCACCCTCTCAGTGAAGAATTTTTCTCTAATATCCCATCTGAATTTCCCCTGATGCAGCTTTAAGCCATTCCCTCACCGGACACCAGAAAGAAGAGACCAGCACATCCATCTCCACTCTCTCTCATGAGACAGCGATGAGATCACCCCTCAGCCTCCTCTTCTTTAAGCTGAATAACTGAAGTAACCTCAGCTGCTCCTCATAAGTCATGGCCTTCTAACCCTTTCACCATTTTCGTTGTCCTCCTTTGGATACATTATAATATTTTTATATCCATCTTATACTGTGGAGCCCGAAACTGCACACAGTACTCAAGGTGAAGCCGCACCAGTTCTGAGCAGAGTGGGACGACTTCTTTTGACCAGTTAGCTAGACTATGCTTAGCACACCCAGGATACCCCAGGCCCTTTTGGCCTCCAGGGCACGTTGTTGACTCATATTGAGCTTACCATCAACCACGCAGTTGCTGGCATGATTTTACGCATTTAAATATTCTGACTTGTCTGGCTGTCAGAACTGAACCTAGGACATGGAGAGAGCGCTGGACCTTGCCCTCAGTCTCTCCCTGCTGCCTTTCATTGTCCAGTTTGGGTCAGGACCAGAGGAAAAGGGTTAGGGCAGTAGAAATGAGGGACAATCCGTGAAGATACTGCTATAGCTGGCATCAAATCTTCTGGAAGAGAACAAGACTCATCAAGTTGTCTTGCAACTTGACTCTGAATGTGCTAACCCTCACCCCGGTGTAGAGTACTGTCAGCCCATTGTGTTGGACTGAAAGTAAACTCCTGCTGTTTGCATATAATTTTTGGATCAGTTACTTATCAGGTATTTTCGGTTCTAAAATGTAAAAAGTGAAGGTATGTATGGTAATATATCTTGTTATTTAAACACCCATGATTGAATCTTTCATGGATAGCTCATAGGCTAATAATCACATTCCCCTGTAATAAGAATTTCTCATGTAAGTAAGGGGTGGAGAGTTGGACTGTCACCAACATCTGTAAATTGTGCGAAACTCTGCATGTCACTGTCCTGCATTTCCATTTATAAAATGACTTTGCCTGGACCATTTGTAGAAGGATGTTCATTCAGAGATAAGAGTCTAGTGATACAATACTTCTTTGCCTTGCATTCAAAAGGTTCTCTTTGTGGAGGATCTTCACTGATTAATTTCTGAAATGATTAGTTATATGGTAAACCTTTCAGAATGCAATGCAGAATCACAGTCAGGATTCCTTGTGCAAAAAGCAGGAAAAGTTTCAGTGATTCTCACTGATTGAAATATACTGTCTTGGACCTATATCAGTATTTAGTAAACCTTTATTGTTCTGCTGTGAGTACATATAAAAATGCCATAGGCAGTCTCGCGTGCTTTTTCCTACAAGGTATTAACATATAAAAATACACCTTATACGTTAATCACATTTGTGTAGTAGAATTTTTCATCCCTGTCTTAGAGCACTGTGCATGACATGGAGAAGTTAAGTAACTTATTTACAGACATGCTACGGGCGAGTGAAACTATAGAATTTGAATATGTATACCATAGTTACCTGTCTGCTGTTCTAGACAAAAAATCCACTACAGAAAATTAACACTCAGTACTTTGAAAAAATACTTGTCTTAACACATTCATTTACTGAACGTATCTTTGAACATGCCAATATAGTTTTATAGCAAAAAATGACATTTAAAACACAGAAAAGAAAACATATTGAAATAGCTTTCTGCAATGTGGAAAAAAAGGTTTTGAGTAGTTATTCCATTTCCCAGTTTTCAAAGGTTCTGCATTAAATAAAAGACCTCACTCAGTAGCTCCTGCATTTGCCTGTTTCTGGTGTTAATTATCTTTTGTTTGCCCTTGATAATCCTGAGGTTGGTATGCAGATAATGAAGGCTGCAGAATCATCTCAAAGTGTAAAAAACAATGGCATTGTCAATTTTGCATCACAACACTTTATAAATTATGAATGTTATCCACATTAAGGAGAATAGTAGACTTTTAAAATTACTTCCATGAATAGATTAAATTACAAGTATTATTACATTTCATTTTATTAAGTGCATCTTAGCAGTTATTAGGGCAAATGAACATGTTCTCTCAATTACATAATAACATTAGAACTAAAAATTATGCATTGACACTCCCAAATGCATAATGCACCATTGTATATTAATCATCCCAAACAATATTTTCAGTTTATATGAAGACAATTATTGCCTATTGAACAATAACATTCTTATTGATTTATTGCAATTCAGCTCAAAGAATGATTTTTTAATGTAAAAGCTTTGATTCTTTTCTGGATAGTTTAATAATTTCTAGCTCTTACAAAAAAAATGTAAGAGTCTTAATTACTCCCTTTTATTAATCTAATTACAATAAGACAAAGTTTATCATATATTTCATTTTTAAATATCCTGGATAAGACAATGTAGCACACATTCAGCACATACTAATTCATTTAAAAGAACATTTGTTAATTTTACTTTTAGCAAATGGTAATTATTTACATGATGTGTTTTTTAAGTTACTTTTTAATTCTCTCAAACAATTCTAGTGATCAGATCTGTGGATTGTCCTGCTGCTTTTTATTCCAAGAAAAAAACTTTCTTGTGAGTAGATTAGTAATGTTTAGATCATAGTCTAAGAAGAATAGGAAAAGAACTTGAGGCTAGCCTGCTGACCCGAGTGGCAACATTTGAACTCATTTAAGTGAGAGAAGGATTGCACAGTAGAGACATATGTGGCAGCCAGGCATTTTAGACACCTGCAGAGCAGTTGTTAACATTGATACTTTCAGATACTTTTGCAGTATTGAATTTTTATTTGTCTGTATTATATGCATTGGTTGCAGCCCTTGTAAATGTATTTCTTTTCTTTAAGTTGTCCAGATAACTATGTCTCACTGTTTCCAGTATTTCTAATACTTTGTGTTAATTAGATCTGACAATGCACATACTGATGTACTGTTACTTACTTTAACATAACTGGCAAATCTTTCAGCATGATTACTTAAGGGATAATCATTCAATCATTAAAAATGCAATTTTTACAGTGTCAGCATTTTTTCTTTAGACAAGGAAGAGATTGTTCTCATTTATTGTATTTTTCTATTTTGATTTTAATTTGAGTTTAACATACTTGCTGTCAATATCATTGTCTGATTGTGTCACTCTATAAAATGTTGGTACATGTTGGACTGATGTTTTCAGGGAACAGTTATCGACTCATCAGTAAAGTAACAAAAATAAATAAGAGACACTTCTAGTATTATTCATACCACCTACAGATCACAGTCAATAAATCAGCTTTGAAAGTGAATATAAATCACTCTAAATTTCTTGGTCTAAATATTAAAATGCTAACATATGCCTCATCATATGAATCTTGAACATGCAATATAATCTTGATTCAGCAAGAAGAGTATATAAATGTGCAATATTACGTACTCCTAGACAATACAAAAAAAAGTGCATTTTAATTTTACATATTTTTGGGGGGGAACACAGTACATCATGTCTCAGTATTTAAATGTCCTTTGTGGTGCTTAAAAACAACTTTTTCCTCACATATTCTGTCCTTATGCTTCCTACCAGCTGGGGTAGAATTTATGAATATGACCAGCAGAAAGCCTGTGGAAATGTCTCTAACAGTGACCATTTAGAATCAGCAAATGTTCTAATTGGTCATTTCATGGGAGTATGTAGTCAGTGTAATTAGACATTGTTTATATTAGCAGTGTATTGGGTAACATGAAATGACTAGGTGATCCTTTCTGGCCTAATATTATTAACTAAACAAAGTAAGTTAGACTCTTTATCACCGTTACATCGGATTAAAAATGACTGGAACTAATACATGTGCAGTTGACAAAATAACTAGCCTCCTTAGTTCCAATTAGTCCTCAATTAAACTGTATCAGCAGTGGTGTCAGACTTACAGCTCCACTAAATTGTCTTTGAATCTGTCTGATTCTTTAGTTCTCCCTCTTGCCAGTAAGAAGTTTCAGACATGAAAGTGTTAACAGCTCCTTGGAAATTACTCCTATTTAAGAAGAAAAATCATATTACTTTCTTAATCTTTCTAATTCTATTCTCATAAGATGATCTTGGATTTGTTCCTTTAGCACAGACTCTTTAGTGCAGTCCTGATTTCTGTATTAATGAATTGAGAAGATGACATCAGGCTCTTAGGTAAGTGCTATAAACTCAGCCGTATGATTTTTATAGTAAGATACCATGTGTAAAAAAAACCCCAATATTTTGTCCTTTCTTACATCAATGTTTCTTTGAAAAGTAATAGTTGGATATTATGTAGGTAGCACACAAAAGACCGTGTAGTAGTTTGTAATTTACCTTTTGATCATCACAAGAAAAATTTCTACTGGGAAATGAAAGCCAAACATAATTCACTAAAATTACACTGAATGCCCTCTAATCAATACAGATAAATCTAGAGTTTGTTGTTAAATCGATCCTCTCCTTTATAGAGATATACTGTCTTGATTGTTTTAGGGAT
>NC_133577.1:104459722-104524722 GCF_964106895.1 Numenius arquata
TTCTTTGGCAGACAGCTCTTGTCACAACTTCATGTCATTATCAATCTATATCACATTTCAAGGTTTAAATGTCACAAAACTACTCTTTCTGATGGCTTGAACTCAAGAGTCCGAAGTCAGAGGTGATATGTAAGACAATGATTAGGTTGATTAGTCATGCATATCGATATAAATTCTTTTGTAGTTTGATTTAAACCGTTCTGAACATTTGCTATTTGCTTACCAATAGAAGAATGTGTGTGTTCAAGTGAGGATTTAACTTATACACATCTGAAGCCCTCCATGTTTTGGTTTTCTTCCTAAATTCAAGTGTTTTGGTTCCATGATCCTTACATCAATACAATCTTCCTTAAACAATTAGAGTCAGTGGTGATGCATGCTGGAGAGATGGAAGAGGAAAATTAGTCATTGTGAATATAAATTCATTAGAAGTGGAGCATCATACATATATCAAGATGACTTCAGAAAGGCATATATTACATTCATTTCAGTTCCTTATCTTACTAGGACTCACACCTGAATTTAGACTCTAGTGAACTTTAACATCAAATACATAGACAAATGCCATTAAATATGTTTCATTTTTTTACTTAACTCTTGTATAACCAGTGAGGACCCAAACTGTCACAAATAATCAGCTGTATTCCAGTCCAAATGGATCCTCGTGGACGTTTTTCCTAAAAATGCCTTATAAATTACACTTCTAACTGAAGCATCAGAATCAGAACCAAACCATAGTTCATCATTATCTAAGATTAGTATATTTTAGTTAACAGCCCAGAAAACTCATGAAATATCAACTGGAAAGTGAAAAGAACTTGATACTCACCAGAAGTTTCTACTAATTTTTTTCCTGTTTTTTTTTCTTCAAGTTCTACTGATTGATGTATGAAATGTAGAGTTGTCTACAGAGGTATTCCTGTTGAGGTCAGTATCGAAGTGTGTGTTTGTTATGATTCACAGGTAGGAATTCAACATAAAAGTGACAGATTATTTGCTGAGAAAGACATACCTACTCTTAATGTGCTTGGCCAACATGCTGGAAGAGATCTTTATTGGACTGACATGGGGTGACAGCAGCAGACATTGAAATTGGAATGCTTGTTGCACCAAGCAACGATGAGGGGATCTGTGAGACAGTGCAGTACCCCCCATACATGAAAAGCAGAGGATCTCTATACAGATATGCACAGTGTTCTTCCTTGTTTTATATTTTATGCCTTGTCAACAGAGAAGCTGACTTGTTAATTCTGAATGAGGGAAAACCTACAGAAAACCAGAAGACCCTCTACATAAGCTCCTAGAGGCATAAACATTATTTACAGCACTTCATACTTATTTAACTGAGGGAAGTAAGTGCTAATAAATGCTCAAA
The DNA here is from genome assembly GCF_964106895.1 of Numenius arquata. Lineage (NCBI taxonomy): Eukaryota > Metazoa > Chordata > Aves > Charadriiformes > Scolopacidae > Numenius > Numenius arquata. The sequence goes on from NC_133577.1 coordinate 104,461,098, forward strand.
ATAAAGAGATTAGAAATGTGATTTAGCACAGTCGGGGATGATGGTTATTCATCAGAAATACCTATTCATTTTTTTCTATTTATTTTTGTTCATTTTTCATTGACATAGTTGCCTAAGAGACTACTTTGATATTGATAGTTCAGGGAGGAGCAAATGCATGCACTAAAGACTTGGATGAGTTTCTGCTATTTGAATTTGCTAGAGATTTTATTAAATAGCACCGTAGCTCAGGACAAGCTGATTGCGTTTCACAGCCTATTTCCCCATACTCCCTAAATGCTGATTTGCCAAGAATGAAATGCATGTACACATATTCTGGAGCATGTGTTAAAGCTGTGCTAAACATTTTCCATGTAACTTCCAGCTGGCAACATTTTGCCAGAAAGCCTGGTACTTAGAAATGATAAATAAATAAAACAAACAGAAACTCGTGTTGTAATAAGGAGACAATAGAACAGCTGCAGGGCATGGAGTAAATTCAGCTTGACTTGATGTGGACACAGTGGCTGGATTTTACCCAAGAGATATTAGCAACATTCAGATTCCTAAGGGGAGGACTGTGGAGAGGGAAGAAGGGATCTCATTGGGAGGTCTCTTCGCACATTTGGAAAAATAAACACAGAAACGATGAAAAATAATATTTAAGCAGCAAAATCAGCATACACTGTCCTCCTGCAGTATGTTGAAAAAACATGAACTTGTCTCAGGAAGAAAAAATAATGAACAGAGCTTTGTTTTGTTTTGTTTTGTTTGGAGGGAGAATAGGAAGAAGATAGAGGGGGGCTGGAGCCTGGGAAGGCAAGCTATGACAACAACAGCCACCAAGCGAAGGAAAGAGAAACAGCGACGGTAAGGAACGAAAGAGCAAAGAGGGTGTGCTTCTAAAGGGTGCTACTCATTAAAAGAAAAGAAAACCCCTCCAAACTTCTTTAATTATATTTGTAAGGGCAAAAGTAACACATAGCACAAATGCTTCTGCCATGAAAACATTTTCAGTTCAAGCAAAAATAAGAGCAGTTCCTCAGCACCAGTAGTGGTGCTAACTACAAGTGCAATAGCAAAAGCTACAGTAGGTGGAACATTTATGTCTGTTTTTTTTTTTTACCTTTCATGAGCGGGCTTTCTTTTACCTCTACTTATAGCAGTGTACATTGATTGTTCTTTGATGAACTTGTTATAGTAATAGCCCACTGAGACTTGTATTATTGGTGTCCTCTTGTTTTTGAAGGGCAAATCCTGGCTTTCTCATACAAGGTAGTTCTATATATTAAGGATGAAAACCCTGATATATGTTCATGCTTATAGCTTTAGGCACCCACATTTGAAAACAATGACCTTAGAACTGTATAATGACCAGTGGCAGTGGTAAAACCGGAAACTGGGGATCAAACTTACAAACAATACATATCAAGTGGGTAAATTAGATTCCTGTATGCTGAGTTCCTGTTACTTAACTGGTAGGCAGAACTTTTTGTGTTGGAAATGGTAGTAGTTGAAGAAAAAGTAAAATGGGGTCACATTAATCTTTACTCTCTTATGTTTTCACTCAAATGCATAAAGGATGCTAAGCATGAATTTCCGACATAACCATCACTCTGACTTCAGCTTGACTGGGCTGTCATGATCAAATGACTTCACTTGCCTGGTATGTGCTCCTCTGCTTTTTTACATCCTTGATATCCCAGTTTATACACGTGCACATGCTGACTTCCTCCAGGACACCACAACCCTTCCTGATAATTGCACTGCTAAAGCAACCTGCTGTGTTAAAGGTCAGCAGAAGGGCCTTAGCGGTGAAGTGGCACTTGCCTATCAAAATGCAAAATACTGGGGTGAAAGAAGTAAAATTCAACTATTATATGTTACAAAATTCGAGACATTCAAAGTCGAGTATATCTTTCTCATGTTCCAATACCCAGAAAAGAATGTCACAGCATGACTCCATCCTCGTGATGGAGACTGAAAGAAGAATGAAAAATAATGCAAAGTTATCTCCTTCTTGTTAAAATCTATTGTAATCTTGTGTTCTTCCTCTGTTATTGCACTGAAATAAAGACATTTTAATCCCAGGGTACAACTGAGAGAAGCCCTGATCTAAAAATTGCCAAACCTCCTGATCCAGTATTTTAGAACTCAGAGTGCTTGTCACTTATGAATATTCATACAGACCACTAAAAGAATTATATTCTGTCTGCAGTTACAGGCAGGAAACGAACACAGTAAATTCTAAAGAGACAGCAGTATTTTATGGGACACTTGTGAAATATTAAGGACATCCACAACAAAATTCTTGTAGGAAAATGGTTCAGGAGAGTTATATGGAACAGTGATAACATCGTCATGGAACGCATCTTTTAGAAGTAAACAAAATACAGGAATTCACCTCAAGTCTTAGAAAAGTTGGAATTCTTCAAGGTAATCTCATAATGTGTGCATTTCTCTTACATGCAGAAGTGTCCATGCTGGTCAGGTAAGACATTGAATGCAAAAGGCTTATATAAACTTTGTAAAAGAAACTAGGAAACCTGGCTAAACATAAGTTTTATCTTAAAGGAAGACAAGTTTTTATATAAAGAAGGAATTTACCTCCTGAAAGCCTGCCCTAAGGTTTACAGTCAAGGATGGTTAAAAATGAGAAATATTTTAAACTTGTATGTATTCCTTCCTTTATGATTAAGTAAACTGCAGAATTCCTTGATGGTAAAATAATAAATGTTTAAGAAGATTATTTTCTGACAAGTCAGCACTTATATATGAAAAGGCCTAATCTCACCCTAGCAAGAAATGGACTTGTTCCAGTGGCAGATGTACTAACCCAAGCACATACTAAGTTGGTTGGGAGACTTCTTGTGTTCACAGTATTCCCTGAAGAAATGAAAGTAGCCTTTTTTTGAGTTCTTCCATTAATAAACATCTTAAAAATAGAGGCAAGGTAGTGTTGAGACCTATAAAACCAGAGGCTGATGGTAGCTCAGCTGAGCTACTGGCGTGATGCTGCCAAAAGGAAGAGAGCACTCTCTCTTCTTCTCCCTCACCTCTCTTCCTACTTTTCCTTCTTTCCCCCTGCTCCAGGCAAGGCAGTTGTCCCTGCCTTGCAGCAGCTCACATGCTGCTTTGGGCTTTTTTTTTCCCTGCTCATTAACACATTGGAAAAACACTCAGCTGATCTAATGGCTTTGCTTCTGCCATTTTAAGGAATTAAAGTTGCCGACAGTGAAGTCTGGCAGGCTCCTGAGACAGTAGAATTTTGTAAAGACCGGGAATTTGCAGATGTTGGTAGGAGGCAGGAGCTTTGTTTTCTGGCAATGCACAGACTCATCACTCTGCATCTCATGGAACTGTATGCTGAGACTGGAGTTCTTTTCAAAATTGATGGCTTTTTTTCAGGCATGAAGAATCAAATTTTGTAACAAAAATGCTTATTGATATGCTGGTTGTGTGTGACAGAAGGCAGACCAAATTGTAAGAACAACAGTTTCTTTCTAAAAATCTTTGTGAAAAGAGATTTCTGAAGTGAAAGTAATGAAAAATATTTAATGGTCTCAAATAAAATTTACCATTTAAAACTTTCCTCTCACCAAAATGAAAAAAAAAAAAGTTTGGGGAAATTGTTTAATGTGACTCCAAACTTGCTTTTTTTTTTTTTTTTTGTTCCAGATGTTTTTACATGTAGAACAGGCAAAGGAAACTGTAGATTCTCTGTGCTTCAGCTCTGACCTCTGCCTAAGGGACTCTAGAGTCACTACACGTGTCTCCTCTACGTACCCTTTCCTACAGTCAATGAGCCACAGGGGCTGGAGCACTCTCAGGCTCTTTGATTGGCAGTGTTCCAAATTGTGTGCATAATACTATATTCTTTCAATGACTAAGTGGAATCAGAGTCCTGGCTGCTACTGTGATGTCATTCGTCCCTTCTCTAGACCAGTTCCATTCACTCCATGCAACCTCTCTGAGGAGTAGCTAGACCATCATCAGGTATAGATGTTTGCCAGTTTAGCTGAGTCCACACTCTGAACTTGTGAGTTTTCTAGACTTCAGATGGAGGATGTGGCTCATCCTCCTCCCAGGCAAATGTCTTAATCTTTAGAACAAAATTTAAAATAGTCTACAGAGATAAATATAGCTGCAAAAGAAGGAATGTCATAAGCTTGATACTCTACCAAGACAGCCCAGGTGTCTTGGAAGAAACACTTCTTGGGAGTTTTGTGGATGAGCTGAAGTGTGAGCAGAAATATTTCTGGCTCTCTCACTGAGAGTGACAGTTTTCATTTCTGAAATTTTATATGTAGACCTTTACCTTTGCTTTTAGTTCCTGCTACTTGTTTTATGTGATAGTTTATTGTATGTCAGCATGTTTTCCATCTTCTGGGTGGGTCTCATTTCCACAGAAGAACTTCAATTTAAGGAATTTTATTTCCATCCTTCACCTGAAGATCTGTGATTGCCAAAGGAATGCCTCTGAATATTTGCCCTGATTTTTCCTAAAAGTATCCATGCTGAGGTTGTTTTTATATTAGTGCCTGCCAGATCCTGTACCCAGTCACTTTCCCTGGGACGCCAGACCTGAAGATGTTCAAAAAGAGCAAAATTTGCTTTTTAGAAGCTTCTGAATGCTTTAATCTATGTCAGACAAGTGTGTCTTCATGCACCAGGTGCTGACGATCATATCCTGTCTTCAGTTAAACCCATGAAAACTCATTAGAATCAATGGAGATGCACAGATAGAAGTGAGTAAGTAGTATTTAGCTCAGAAATGCTGGGCTCTCATCTCTAGGCTTAATAATCTATTGATAGAGTCATCCCGTGTTCCAAAGCATGCCAACGCTTACTATAACATGTTGTGATTGTGCTGCGCTTTCAGCAAAGGTGGGTCATGTGTTTAAAAATGACATTTGCTTTACTGTTCTGCATAAATTGTGGATAATGTTTTAATAAATGGTATTTTTAAAAAGAAATATATTATTTAATAAAATTATTACTCAAACTGAATTCCATCAAATTGTCACAGTTGTTATGTGCTTAAAAAGCTTCTGCTTCTCTATTATTAAGTGGTAAAAGATTATAATTTGATAAAAATGGATACTAAAATGACTGATTTTTAAAAGTATGTTTCAATAAAATTCAGCATAAAAATTCAAAGCAAAATGTAAAAAAAAAGATTTTTTTTTATTATTTTAAATCTACACATTTTAAAATATTTCAGTGAACAAATGAGTGTTGTAATAGAAGGTACATCACATGTACTACATAATCCTCAGTTTCCAGCACACTTTATTCACTTATATGATGATTCATCAGTCCATACTTATACACTATATACTTCTTTAATAGATACAACATTTGCACTGTAAACATTAATATAAGTGCAAAGGAGGTTGTGGTAGTGGGAGGTAAGACTTAGTACTTTGCAAATGCTTTTAGTCCAAGGATTTCATTCTGGGGACACGTATAGGTCTATCCCTTGAAGAGCTTTTTTTGCAGCCGTGGTTGCATAGCTGTGCTTTTCTAACACGACTAGTAAATATATTACAGCTGATTTTTCCTGGACACAAACATAACCATAATGACCCCTCTTTTTTTCAACTCATAGAAACACGAGAATGAAAACTGCAAGAAGCTATTTTTTTCTTGTTTGGTTTGAAATAAAGTCAAACAACAACCAAGTAAGGATCAGGCATTCAAAAGAGTTTGAAAACTGGAACATAAAAAACTTTGAAGGAGTTTAAAAATGAAGGACCTGAGCTGCTAGTGAAAGAAAAGTTTGCTTACTTATTAAATCAACAATGTTGCCAATTGACTGGGAAATAGAAATGAACTAAATAAGTAAGCTACAGAAAAGAAGAAAGAAAGAAAGAAACAAACAAAAAAAAACAGCCCTGGAATGCCCCAGAGAATATCAAAGATAGTAATAATTTCTTGAATACCAGGTAAACTAACAGAAATCAAGAGTAAAGCTATAAAAAGTTAAACTCTGCATATTTAGATTTGTTCCTGGTATGGTAAAACTGCTTCTATTAAACAAACAAAAACAGAAGAAGAAGGTTGGCATTGGTCTGAGCCTGGGATGTTGGTTCTTGTGCCAGGTGTCGTTTACTGCATCCAGGACAGGATTAATGCCTCAGAGGATCCTTTTGTGCTTTCACTTGGTGTTTGCTGTTCATGCAAGAGGTTGTGTGAGAGCTTCAGTGTGCCAGTTACAGTGGGAACTTGAATAAGAAGGGTCCTGCTACAAAACAGGATACTGGGAGTAACTGTTTAGGGGAGTGAGTTGCTGTAACTGGGCCTGCTGTGTCATCGCACTATCACCACAGGAACTTGCCACGCTTCTTTCTTTGCTCCATGAGTGACCACAACCGGATTCCAGTCAAAACCAACATTTAACCCAAAGTACATATTATTATGCTTTAACTGGAGCCAAATAAGAGATAAATTTCAAGTTGCGTTTCAGACTAAGACTACAGCAGGGTCCTAACAGTGAAGTCTTGAAGGTATTGAGCCTGTAGATAATAAGTAAAAATTAAGAATACCATTACAATACGTTCTAAAAAGAGCTTATTTTCAGCTGTGTGAAGAACAGTAGATTTTAATTTTGTAACAGAGCAGGCAGCCTGAGGTCTTCTTCCTATCTTAGAACATGCCAGTCGGTCAGGTGCCATTACTGGAAATGAAGCTTGAGAATCAGGAGTATAACCATCAGATGAAGAGGCATGTCAAAGTGTACAGCCCGGCCTCTAGGAAGCTGAAAAAGGTTCTAGAAGGTGTGTGGGATGCAACATTTTGTTGACAACTCTGTGCACCCTTGTAACCATATGAGGACCTTCCACAAGTTATGGTTTCCAGCACAGCCCATCAACCATCTCATTCTGGTGACATTGCAGGAGTCTGAGTGAAAATGAATGAAAGTGCCATTTCTTTTTTGTTAGGGAAATTATCTGTTGCCTTCCAAGGGTAAAATCAGATTGACTACAGTGGGAGTGGGTGGGGGAGTGGTCAACTAAGCATTTCATCACAGTGTAAGATAAAATCCTATTCTAGAATAGGTAATGACATATTTGGTGCCCCTCGAGTATTATTTGAGCTGTTTAAATGATTTGTTTTTCTCTTCATTCCCTAAATGAAAAACTGTATTTTAGAATTTCCAGACCACCTGGAATATAAAGTCCTTGAAAAAAACACAGACAATGCTTTCCCCTCAGATTTGTCTGATATTTATTTAATTTATTTTAGAAAAAGAAGTATTTAATTTACATGAATTTTGTCTCTTTTAGGAAAAAAAACTAAACCAAAAATTCAAAACAAAAACTTAGAAGAATATGTTTTGTGAATAGTAAAATTAGTTTAAATGTATCCGAGTTTTTCTTTTCTCTCCTCCCCCAGAACTAGTTATCAAATTTCTCTCAAATTCATAATTCCTGAAGTAGCTTTTTAAAAGCAATTTATTATTTTTGCCCATCTCTGCATGTAATGTCATTAGTTACGGATCATAAAAATACCAGATTTGTACATACAGAGTAGGCAGCCATCTCTTTTCCCTTTTTTTTTTAAATAAATTTCCAATTTTTTGTGATATATCATTCACTTCTTCTCTCCCATTTGCCTGATAATGATCTTGGATTTCTGATTCCAGTCGGACTCTGATGCTGACTAGCTATTGTTAATATTATTACTTCTTTTTGTTCTTGATGAGTTGATCTTGAGGTAATTTCTGCACTATTTCTACGAAATATATTCTCCAGAATGTATTACTGGAATTCACCGAGTTCCCCTAAATTATGGTCATCTGCACAGAAAAACCTCTAACACCTTAATGCAACTTAAAGGCTAAAGATGAAGTTCTGACCTTAAAAAATGGTACCTCTTTTTGGCTAAGGACAGTACTTTATCATAAAGGAGTTCTTGCTTGTTAATACAAACATAGGTCTGGTTTTGCGGTAGTATTTATTTATGACTTCTTTACATCAAGGCTCTCTAAACTTTGCCTGTAATATACTCTGTCACAGTTTCACATAAAACCGTCTACCAGAAGGGATTGACATTAGTTATGAGAGAGACTAGCAGCAGCTCTTTAGACATATAACTACTGTGCCATTTTGATGTAATTCAGTTTAAATTTCAAACATTTCTATTTAACATAATCAAGTGGTATGAAATCTTCTTTTAAAATGGCAAGTATACAGTACTAGCTCAATTGGCACTTAGCAACGGTCCTTTTACAATATGCACAATAGCTTCCAGCAGGGAGTTTTTTAAGGACCATCCTTTGAGAGCACAAACTCACACACGTACAATCAGGAGACATCAAGGTTCTATCTCCAGCTCCCCTTGAGATGTTATTTAGCTAATGCACAAATGTTACAGCTAAGCTGTTAGCCTGAAAAATAGAACAAGCAGTTGTGTGCAGGTACACATCTTTTCTTTTTTCATTCCAGGATATCTTCATATTATAATTTCACATACAGTAGCACCTAGAAAGGTGTAGCATGCAATTTTTACTCAATAGGTGGATTTCCACATTTAAATGCACTGCTGCAGTCAAGTGCCCCTTCTTGAATACTGTATTATATAGTAGCAAAGCACCATTGAGTGGGTATACAGCTGCAGTCATTACTGGATATTCTCTGGTTAAAGTATTGCTGGAAAGATATAGCTCTATCACAGGCTGCCATCGCCAGTAAATACTGCTATGAGCATAGCTGTTTTATATCCAATGAAAAGAAAAGATCTGGCCCTGCAGCTTTCTTTCCTCGAGAGTCAAATCCTGGCAAACAAGCCCCTTGTCTCAACTGCAAACCTCCCATACTTACTGGTTGTCTTCCAAAAACTGTGCTGAACCATATAATAAGTTCAAATTTCATTAAGCCCGGGAGCAGAGGGAGTTTCTAGCATGCTGCTAAAATCATGGCATAATGTTCTGAACCGGATGATTACAATATAATCTCATTCTAGTTGGGATCTTCTTTTCCTAATAGAAGGCTCTTAAATCCAAGATAGTAAAGGAAGAGGGACGCCAAGACTGAAGACTGCAATGCTGTTACTAAGTACATTGCTCAGACCTAGGGCAGATGGAAAGAGATAATGGCACTGATGTTACTGTAGTAGTAATGCTGTCTTGGGTGCAAGACTTCAGTGTAGGCTTTAATTCTGTTCATATGAAAGTTGCAACAGCAACATGGTAACACCATGGTGACGGCCCAGAGGACTACCTCTGCCTGATGATAAATATATATATATTTAACTAATTAGAAATATGACCCTTTCGTAAGAAGCCATACAGAAATGACAGACTGATGGACAGATAATTCAACCTATTTTCTTCCAGTCAAACGTTTTTTTAACACGAGCACCTCAGAGTAAAGTACAGTAGAAGAAAGAAAGAGAAAACAGGAGTATATTTTTAGACAGTATGAACATACGTAAGGGGAGAATATTGTTGTACACTTGGAACAATGAATTAGCAACATAATGGACTCTTTAAAAAGGTGCTCTTTGCTAGTGCCTAACCATGAAATCCATGGAAAAGACTGGAAATTCATGAAGGCAGGAATAAATTCTGTTTTATTTTTTAATATTTTTTAAATCTTAAAATAATAGAGATATGCATTAATGAAAAGAACTTGTGAAATCATGTTTGATTTTTACTGTTTGATTGGAGGGAAAAAAACAGACTTTTTTTCAGTCAAAACATTTTCTTAGACGTGTTCTAATTGCAGTGTTTTGATTTGTTCATTTTGAAATGACATTTCAAACTGAAATATACTTTTGTTTAATAAAGCAAACTTCAAAAATTCTCTAAAGAAACCTGATTTTTTTGGTTAAGATTGAATTTTGCATTTTTTTTAAACCTGCAGAAGCCATTGAAACTTATATTGTTTCAGTCTTGGATCAAAGTAATATGTTTTCTCTTAATTTTTCAGTTCGGACAGTAAATCAAAAGATCAGTCTATAAGCACTATTATAGGCTTCAGTTGGATTAGGAACCTGTCCTTAATTGTGTCTATTAAAAATGCCTGTTCTAAATCTGCGTGATTTACCTGCTGAATAACAAAGCAGAAGACTTTTTTGGTTTTTTTTAGTTCTGCTGGCACACTATAAGACACTCTAGGGATGGGTGATCATCTGAAATATTTCAGGTTGGCCCATTCTGACTATTCAGGCACAGGAACAGCTGAGGTTAGAGACAATTTTTAGTATGGTCATCTTGAGGTCCAAAGCAAAACTTGCTCTTCTTGACTCCCAGGCTCTGGTTTGAAGTATAGTACTGGACCATGAAGCCAACATCTTAGGTCCCCAGAGTCAGATGATTCATACAGGGTCTTTATTTAAAAGCTTGATGATGAGAGTGCACAGTGAGTCATGAGAAATTTTGATGGTTGATTGTGGCTCACTGGCCACAACAGTTTGGGAGTGGCTGTCTCTCCCCACAGATGTCATCTATGTAGGCACAGCAAAAAGCAAGACTGACACGCTGTGGTGCAATAGTAGAACATAATTTTTAAACTTCTGTTAAGTGTTTTCTTTTGACCACTCTGGTTGCCTAGGTAAAGTGGAACTGGTAAAGTCTGCTGGAGAATTCACTTGCCCCAAGGCCCAATATTTGATTTTCATTGTTTGTCTTTGGGGTGTTCTAAAGCAATTTTTTTTTGCTTCAAAATCCAAAGTGCAGCAGTCTACAAAAATTGGTGACAAGTAGCAGATTGTCCTTTTGTTGTTTTTTTTTTTTTTTTTTTAACAGAATCATTTTATAATTACAGACAGTTAAATAATCTATAACTAGCTCCAAACTAATTCTTGGCTTTTCTACATCTAGAAAAGACCTAACTAATTTTAAACTATTAAAAAAAAACATCTGGGCAGACAAAACTCCCTGCCAAGTTTTAGGTGGATAGGATCCAGAGTGGCTGAGATATTAAATGCGAAAACTCAGTTCTTACAGTTGAAATGCCAAGCTACAACATCAGGACCCCTATGCTATAACTTTTAAGAGAGCTAAGTGGTGTAATACTGCGCATAATTATTTCACTCATGAGCAAAAAGGCCTATTAGTCATAAGCAGAGCTTTAAGTAAGCTATAAGGGCTATTTCTTCAGAAACATATGCCAATCATATGACCAAACAAGATTGTGCTTTGCACTTATATATCACTATTTCTTGGACTTGCTGCCTAGTGCAATATTGACAGATTTTGAAAATCCCTTGGTTATGACCTCAAGAGATGCTTAGCAAATTTATTTACATTAAATCCATCAGGGCAACAAAGGCTAAATAAAACTTATCTCATCACATTTTTTTTTCCTTTATCTCGATTATATGCAATACCGTACCTGGCAGAGTACCAAGGGCTAAAACTCAGCTTTCTCTGATGTTGGTGTACTAGCAGCTTAAACAGCAGTTTTCCTGCCAATTTAAACTTTTACTTTTTAATGAAGAATTTAAACCAGAAAAGTTAAGCATTCCTTGGGTTTGCTCTTTAGTAGGAAGTAAGTTTGAATTGGCACTGTGATTGCTAAAGCTCTTCTTTAAAATCTTATTGAACCAAAACTGGAAATTCTGTTTAAATCCTTGTAGTCGTCTAAGAACATAAAATACCAAAAGAGCAATAAACAAAATAAAAACAAAACAAAACAAAACAAAAACCCTCAACAAATACATTTTACAACTTGGATTTTGGAGAAACAAGCTCCTCTTTCATTTCTTATTTATTAATTTTAAGTAAAATCATTCAGGCCTAACTCATAAGAGAAATTCCCCTTTGAGGGTGACCTCAAATCTCTCTCAAAATATACAGCAACATAAAATATACACAGAACATTTTATTCCTATACCTGCGCCATCACAGGAAGGTTATTTCCAGTCTCTGAAATAACATTGTAGACTTCTGGGGGTTTCTGTATATTTTATGTTGAAGAGCTCCAGAAGCTTTCCTTGGTTGTAACCCAGTTTACTATTCTCTGAAGGGAAAGTGGAGGCACAAGAGACTTTGTGGTGCCATGAAACAACATGTAAAGAAACTTGTCTTCCTTCATCTCTCCTTCCATATATATACCACAGTTTCTGTTGATGGGTTTGGGCCAAATGACCAAAACAGTCTATGGGGCAGGACTATCATGCACAGTTATGATCTTCCAGCTGCTGTCCTGAGTTGCTGACAATTGTGTGACTAATTCGGAGTCCTTTACAAAAGCTGTAGCGTTATCTGGCCATGGATCACATATGGCGTGACTTACGGAAAATGAGACAGTCACATACTGTCCTAGCTAGTAAACAGCTTGATCCAGCTCTTAAGGCAAAAGGAGATGCCTGAGGCTGTGTTTATCTTGAGGAGCCAGGGAATTGTCATATTCTGGACAACAACAGGTTTCCAGAATCTGAGCTGCCTTGCTTCCAACAGGAGTTAGATGCTATACCTTCAGAATCTGGGCTATTGCAGCTATTCAGAGCTTAAATTTAAACCCATGCTTACATACTTAACTGGCCTTGATGATATTAGTTATATTGCCTAAGTACAAGCTTATCTTCAAAGGCACTGAACTTTTATGGCTCTCATTTCTTTGTGTTAAAGGTGCTCTGCACTTTATAGAAGGCGGCATACTTGCTTAAGTGTTTATTCCCCTTCCATCAGATGATGAACTGGAGATATGGTGACACTGAAATCATAACTGCAAAGTGCTTGGAGATCTTTGGGAGCGAGGTTGAAGAAAACTGAAAAATATTATTAGATTATGTTTACTTTTCCAGAATTTATTAATTTTTTTTTGATTTTCAATAGATCCGCTAGTGAAGATTTAGTTGTGTTCGAAGTAGTTGCATTCACCTTTTTGTGGGAAGACTTGCAGTTTATCTAAAAAAGACAGAGAAAATCACTGGAGCTGCAACATAACTGCAGCAGCATCTGCTCTAACGTAGACCATCATGCACACATCCCTTGAGCTTAGTCCTCATTGGAGCCATGGTTCATAATTAACAACTATCAGTTGCTGTGATTACCATATATTTTGAATTACAACTGTATTCAGGCTGTTTTTCAGATCCTGTGTTATAATATGCATCCTGTGTTGCAATGACTGTTTGGACAGGCTTTCAGGAACCAGACGTTGCATATCACTAGGTACATTTCCTTATGTTCCAAGAAGAAGCTTCATGAGATGGAGTGGAACTGACTTAGTTGAACTGAATAGGAGTTTTGACACCCTAGATGTCATGAGGGTCAAACACAATGAACCACCCGAAGAGGTGCTGGAGAATTTGGCTCAAATTTTTTCTTTGAAGAAAGTATAAATAAGGTTTTACATAGTGTACCTTCTCTAAACGGTTAGGAAGTCCTCCTCCCTTCAGGTTCACCATGCTACCAGGAGCACAAAGGGATGTCCTTTTTCAGGGGGAGAATATAACAATTTTATTTCTCAGGAATGGGCACTAAACACAATCAGCATTCCTGAGAATAAGGCTGAAGGCTCCAAACTATGATGATGCCCTTGCAGAACATAGGTCTGTATACAGATCCCTGAGATCTACATGAATATTCAACCAGACACCATCAGATATATGTTCTATTTTTTGGTTGAAAAGGGACTTTCCCACAAAAATAGGCAGAAATGTGTAGCTACTCCTCAAAAAAACCCTGCTTCTCTGCTTAAGTCCTGCCTTGAATTTATCTTTACCTGTGGCTGAATAAAGCACAAGGTTGGTCATTCAGTGTGGACTACGAACTCAATGCTCAAAACCAAGACAAACAGTGCAGGAATTGGAAGAAATATTTGCTGAAGCATTTTTGTCAGCCAAACCCAGGTAATATACATTACAGATTTACACCACAAGGGAATAACCATTGTGTGCTTCAGATCACCACAGAAAAAGAATAAGTGTAATAAGAATGTTTCTGTATTAAAATGAGTTCATCGCTATGTGATTTTCTAACCAAAATGACACCCATAAACTTCCAAGACAAGCATGTCTCCAAAATGTCTTTTCTCCTGAAATCTTCATGTGCATCTAGCATTTCTCTGAATTCTGGTGCTGACAGACAAAAGAAAACTCGGCTGTTATTTGAGGGTTCATTTCCTTCATCTACATCTTTTCTCTTCATGACCTGCATTGACAGCTTTGAGTAACTTGGCTGCTCCTTTGTTAATCCATGGGAAACCTAAACTTGGCCAACATCTTGCTCAGTGTGGTTTGTTCCTTCTTCCTTTTCCATAAAGGCTCAACTTTCCTGGCTGACATTAAATAAGCTGGAAGAGCCTGTGTTAGTCCCTCAAATCTGCACAGGAAGGAAGAAAAGGGACAAGAAGGTAATGGTAAACCAGCCACAAATGCTGTTGTCTGTGGCTATAGATCCACAGAGCAGGTGGCTTCTGCAAAGGACGCCTTTGTGTTTCCCCATGCAGGTGATTTGGTAGCACAGGACTAAACCCTGAGTGCAGACACATGGCTCCAGAGACATTTTCTCAATTTATGGGGTGAGGGAAAAAAGCAGAATATATATTTCAGAACATATTAGATATTTCTGAAATACTTGATGGTACATATACTGTGTGTTTAGTGCATGCATTATGCCTCAAAGTGTTCATGCATGGATATTTACTTTTATTATTTATAGACCAGTTACCACACCAAGCCCACTTCCAGGCATCAAGAATAAACCTGTATTTCACAGTTATTTTTATAACCGGTAGTAAATCCTGTAGATGGTGTGAGTACTGTGAAAGTTATCTGACCTTGAGCAAGAAGAAAACCCCACAGGAAGACTTCTATCTCAGAAAGCATCAAGGTGTGTCTGAAAATGGTTGCTTATTTGCAACCAGACAGTTTGGATCTGCTCTAGGTTCCTTATTAAAATGAAAGAACATGCACACTTAACCCAAATATCTCAAAGCCAAAAGTACTTTCATTCACAGTGGATTGAGCAAGGTGTGGGGCCAGCAGTTTTTGGAAAAGGCTTCATCGCAGTTCTCCAAGAAATGTACACATCAGCGTTAAACAGCCACATCCCGCTAAAAGACCAACATCAGGAAGAACACCAGTACTGTATTCTGCAGCTTGCACCACACCATATGCTTGCACTGCCCAAAAATGTTCCACATGGCTCTCTTTCCCTGGTGCCAATGAAGCTTTAAGGAACCAGAAGACTCTGCCAGTAAAAAAGAAGCCAGTTAGGAGCACCAGAGACTAACAGATGTTAAAGTTGGGAGAAATCACCACAATCATCTATGAATGCTTGTAAGTATCTAAAGGGTGGGTTGAAGGAGGAGGGAGCCAGACTCTTCTCAGTGGTTGCCAGTGAGAGGACGAGGGGCAATGGGCACAAGTTGGAACATAGGAGGTTCCACTCAAATATGAGAAGAAACTTCTTTACGGTGAGAGTGACAGAGCACTGGAACAGGCTGCCCAGGGATGTTGTGGAGTCCCCTTCTTTGGAGATTTTCAAGACCCGCCTGGATGCAATCCTGAGTAACATGCTCTGACATGCTCTGGGCAATCCTGCTTCGGCAGGGGAGTTGGACTAGATGATCTTTATGGTCCCTTCCAACTCTAAAAATTCAGTGAAATTCAGTGAAATATTCAGCCCACACAAAACAAGGGACTTTCCCAAGGCTATCAATGGTGTAAATCTATAACTGCAAAAACTAGAGACACATAAGTTTTTTTCAAGTAATTAACACTGGAATGATACCTCTCTACAGTAGTCAGAGGCTGTGTCTGAACAGTTATATATAGTAGGCCTTTCTTGGGCTCTGAAGGCAAAGTGGGTGTTACGTCCATGTGCTTGAATCTTCTTCCTCCCAAAATAGGGTGCCCGCATGGCAGATACTGCACTTGAAAGACAACTTCCTGAACCTGTGCATCATCTGAGGGTGATCCTGGGACACAGACTGTGTGAGCAGCCTGGCCAGTACTGGCCAGCACTCTGACCTGTGCTGCAGCCCAGCTTAGCTTACAAGCATGAGTGCAATGCAATAGACTGTGTTGTATTAGATATATAGCAGAACGAATGTGTTTTGACAAACTTTAAATATCTGCTGTGAGACAAATTAATTCTAGTCATCTAGTAGTCCACTGGCTCTGCAAGTTAGGTTAAAAAGATAAATCAGATGGGGGAAAAAAGGCAAATATTACAGGGATTCTTTACTGATCTCTACTGTAGTAGGAGTATACTGAGGCTCTAGAGTCACTTTGGCTACCTGTGGGTTATTGAGTACAAAGTGCTTCACCATGTCTTGACAGAAGAGTCTTCTATTTTTCTATCAAAAAACATTCTAGCTTTGAGAATATAAGAACATAAAATTTGCTATGCATCAGAATAAATAGCCATGTAATACAGGATTTCTTCTCTGAAAATAACTGGACAGAGACTTATGAAAAAACATCCACAAGCAGGAAATGGACGGAGCGATAATGGTTTTGGAACCTTTTCTTTGTCTTGCAAATCACGGTTGGGGGATTTCTTGAAAAAGAGGCAGTAGGTACATCACTGTAGTTAATAGACCCCATGGTTCTTCATGTCAAGAATCTATTAGACTTTTTTATGGCTTTATTAGAGTTTTTGCCTTCACAATATCCTGTGGCAATGAGTTACTTGATTTAATTATGCATTAAATAAAAGAGCATCTCTTTTGGTATTTTAAATCTCTACTTGATCTCTTCACTTCTTATAATATGAATCATGGTCATCAATTATTCTGTATTCCCTTTCGCCGTGCCATTTACGACATGGAGTACCCCCTTCCTCTTCAATCTCTCTTTTCCTACTCTGGCCCATCTTACATGAAAACCTTCCATAACTATGGTCACCATTGTCACTTTGTGTGTAACATTCTATTTTAGCCTTTTTGGGGTAGGGCTGCACACACAGTAGGTGAAATAGCTACAGATTTATAGAGTAGTATAAAGATAATATTTTCTGAAGGTCGTGAAAAAGGGCAAAACACTGATTTGCCCACTGTGAAGCAAATAAGAACTATTTCTACAAATAGAAATACTTAAGCTAATCTCTCCTACCAAAATATCAGTAAGTAGTTGGATGGGGTTGGACATCTGAACTACCTGATCCAGCTGAAGATGTCCCTGCTCATTGCAGGGGAGGCTGGACAAGATGACGTTTAAAGGTCCCTTCCAACTCAAACTATTCTATGATTCTATGATTCTATGACGTAGAAAACTTTATTACAAAGAAGAATATGCATCTGTTAATAAAAGCAGCCATCAAAAGCAATATACAATTCTACAGTGAAAGCATAGGAAAAGTTGTGATATAAAACCTCAAATATTCCTAAGATCACACAACTTTGTGTTCATTTCTCAAAATTTCCGTAAGAGCAACACAGACTTTGAGGCCAACCTTTACATTCATCTTCCATCAACTTCAGTAACTGATATTTAGCAGTAAATTCATGAGAGTTGCAAGTGTTCAACCTCTGGAAAAATTTGGCTGCTTTTAGAATTTAACCCTGAAAACAGTAAAGCTGGTGAATGAGTCACTTTAAAGCAGGTTTTCAAGCATCTAATGGCAACCATGTGCGCCTATGTACTAATGTCAATTCATCATTTCTATATCCCACTGTTCAGAAATAGCAGCGCAATCCTGAAACTCTGATGTAAGCCAAAACCCTATAATGCTCTCATTCAGTAATAGAAAATCTTCAATAAACTGATGTTTCACAGAATCACAGAATCTTCTTGATTGGATGGGACCTTTGAGATCATCGAGTCCAACCAACAAAAAAAATAAGAAAAAAAACCCAAAACAAACAAACAAACAAAAAACAACCAAACACCAAAACCAAAACAAACACCCACAACCACACACCACGCCCACCCACAAACAGACACAAACCAACAAGCTTGGGCACTAGAGCATGCCCTGAAGTGCCATGTCTACACGTTTCTTAAATACCTCCAAGGATGGCAACTCCACCACCTCCCTGGGCAGCCTGTTCCAGTGCCTGACCACTCTCTCAGTAAAGTAATTCTTCCTAATATCTAATCTAAACCTCCCCTGCCGCAACTTCGGACCATTTCCTCTGGTCCTGTCATTATTCACCTGGGAGAAGAGGCCAACACCCACCTCTCTACAACCTCCTTTCAGGTAGTTGTAGAGGGCAATGAGGTCCCCCCTCAGCCTCCTCTTCTCCAAACTAAACATGCCCAGTTCCCTCAGCCTCTCCTCATATGACTTGTTCTCTAGACCCCTCACCAGCTTGGTGGCTCTCCTCTGGACATGCTCCAGCACTTCAATGCCCTTCCTGGAGTGAGGAGCCCAGAACCGAACACAGTACTCGAGGTGAGGCCTCACCAGTGCCGAGTACAAAGGCACGATCACTTCCCTACTCCTGCTGGCCACGCTATTCCTGATACAGGCCAGGATGCCGTTGGCCTTCTTGGCCACCCGGGCACACTGCTGGCTCATGTTAAGCCAGCTGTCCACCAACACCCCCAGGTCCTTTTCTGCTGGGCAGCTTTCCAGCCACTCTTTCCCAAGCCTGTAGCGTTGCCTGGGGTTGTTGTGACCAAAATGCAGGACCCGGCACCTGGCCTTATTAAACCTCATCCCATTGGCCTTGGCCCATTGATCCAACCTGTCCAGGTCCCTCTGTAGAGCCTTCTGACCCTCAAGCTGAACAACACTCCCACCTAGCTTGGTGTCATCTGCAAACTTACTGAGGGTGCACTCAATCCCCTTATCTAGATCATCAGTAAAGATATTAAACAAGACTGGCCCCAAAACTGAGCCCTGAGGGACACCACTGGTGACCAGCCGCCAACTGGATTTCACTCCATTAATCACAACTCTCTGGGCACGGCCATCCAGCTAGTTTTTACCCAGTGAAGAGTACACTTGTCTATGCCATGATTCGCCAGCTTCTCCAGGAGAACGCTGTGGGGGACGGTGTCAAAGGCCTTACCAAAGTCCAGGTAGACAACGTCCACAGCCTTCCCCGCATCGAGAAGGCAGGTCACATGGTCATAGAAAGAGGTCAAGTTGGTTAAGCAGGACCTCCCTTTCATAAACCCATGCTGGCTGGCCCTGATCCCTTGGCTGCCCTGCACTTGCCGTGAGAGCTCACTCAAGATGATCCTCTCCATGATCTTTCCTGGTACCGAGGTCAGACTGACAGGCCTATAGTTTCCTGGATCCTCCTTCCGGCCCTTCTTGTAGATGAGCGTCACATTGGCCACCCTCCTGGTACCTCTCCTGTTGACCAGGATTGTTGATAGATAATAGAGAGAGGCCTGGTGAGCTCTCCCGCCAGTTCCCTGAGTACCCTTGGGTGAATCCCATCCGGCCCCATGGACTTATGCGTGTCCAGGTGCATAAGCAAATCATTAACTGCTTCCTCCTGGATTACAGGGGGGTTGTTCTGCTCTCCATCCTTATCTTTAAGCCCAAGAGGCTGAACACCCTGGGGGTAGCTGGTTTCCAAGATATCAAAATACAGATCAGCAAGGGGACATATTCTTCCTAGTAATCATAGAGTATTTTACAGATACAAAAAGTGTGGTGCAAACAGACTGAGCCCAAAGATGCCTCCATGTCATCCCAGTGACTTCACAAACCACCAGAGCTTTGCTGCTGTGCTTACTGTGATGTCATAGGAGTCTCTGGATGTGTGACCTTACGAGTATATACAGCCCATGGCTATTTGTGCTGTTCTTTTCCTTTCTCTTTATCTCCAATGCTAAGACTAACTTTTAACTGTAAAATGAAATATTTTGATTTATGACAAAAAGGTTAGTTAGGGAAGTTGGATACTAAATTGTTCAGTGGAATCTTTATCCTTTGATTATGTAATTGGCTGATTAAAAGCATTTTGATTCGTTCTCTTCCAATTTAGCTCCCTGTTGTAGCTGACCCAAAAGCTGACTTTTTTTTATGCTTTGTATCCCCAGGAAAAAAAAAAATGCAGTGATACTTGTTAATCATGGCATTTCATACTACATGTTTTAAGCTTTTGGCTTGGTATACACAAAAACTGGAACAAAAGTCATGTGAATATATAAAGGCTTGTTATAGTCTCTTTCTAAAATCCAGTGTTAAAATTATTTTACTGCCACTGTGAATTAATTTGATCATTTTTGTAATAAAGAAAACATGCACTATAATCTGGGACTTTGTGTTTAGTTTGATAGTATAGCTTGAAAGGTAGTTGCATCTTAATATTAGGTACAGGTTAGGTTTTAACATCTGTTTAAATTTAAATCACTTAATCAGTTATTAAATTTTAAAATGTGTGTGTGCAAGAGAGACAGAAAGAGAGAAAGAAAAAATGCATGCAAAGAGAGCCTGGCTTGGCAGGAATTTCATATGCTGTTTCTATAAGAGTTTGTTTTGCAGTCAGTAAGTTTACCCACATTATAAACTTTTCTGAACATACAGTACATTGTAGTAAATTTTAGTATTATTCCTAATCCCAATGTGATGTTACATAGTCCACAATAGATTTGGGTTGATTTCTTTCCCTTCCAAATGCTGCATTCCTGAATACTCAATATCTGTCCAATCACCCTGATACATAATGCGCAACAGACTGAAAGGGCAAGTTTACTTGCATGGTTCCAAATGCATGCTAAAATGTTCAAAAACTCAACTTAAACTTGACTGCTTCATTGCCCTGAATGCCTCTTAAGTTTCCCCTGCACAACAACAACAACAGTATGGGGAGGTGAGGTGAAAGGGCACTAAGTTTCCATGCATCACTTCTATTATTCTCTGTTCCTCTTGTCCTTCATTCCCTTGCACAGATACATCTTTTCCCCATCTTCTGCCTCCTTAGTCTTATGCATCCAAAGTAAAAAGCACGTCCACTATGTAATTTAGGGTGGGTTCTACATCTGCGGTGCTCAGGCAAGGCATAGGGGGATGTAGGTGTACAGAGAAACTACATTCCTTGGTGGGGCAAGGGGGCAAGAGAAATGGGTCTTTCCTGTGCTGGCCTCTTATGATAAAAAGATGTGGCTACATGCGGATTAGAGATGGAATGAGTATTTGCATGTGTGTGCATTTATGTACCTCATCTAATGGGGGAATAAGTGCTGTATTGAGCACTGGATATACAGAATTTCAGTGTTGCCTATATGTGTTCTTTCTAGTTTACATTACTGTTTTCCAGAGGGTTTGTATATTATGCTCACAGTGCTCTTCCAGAAAAAGATCATAAAATAAGGAAATATTTTTCTTTTTTCTTCCTCTTTTTTTCCTTTTTTTTCGTTATTTTAACCAAAGTAGAGACAACTTTGTGTTTCTTTTGCTCAGAGGAATTGATAGTGGTAGAATAGTCAAAGAGGTTATTGGCAGCAAGACCAGTTAGATCAGAGGTGACGCTGGCTCAGTGTGTTTCTCACAGCACCACTTAGGAGTCCCAGAAACATTCCCATATGGCTTCCCCTACCCTCTGTATTGTGAGCAACTCTGAGAACATGACTTAGGAAATGAGTGAGGGGGATCCTGCCTGCCTTTGCCATGTGTGACTGTCTTAGTTCCTTTGTCTGACACATCTCAGCCTCCTCCTTGAGCAGTTACGTCCCGGAGTTTTCTACCTACCCTTGTTTCCATCAGAGCCCCAGTACAGCAAGTGGTATTGCGTCAATAAGCACTTTGATGCAAAACTACTCAATCATCAGAAGGAACATGTGGCAGTGAAGATATTCTAGCTTTTACATTTTTTATCACACAAGGGCTATTTTTTCTTTCTTTTCCACTCTTATTATTAACCTTTTTATAGAAAATTGGCTTACCAAGAATTTATGAATTAGCAAGTCTATTATAATGATGAATGGTAATTACCATTTAAATCCTGAGTCATTCATCAGCTTGTTCACCATATGTCAGGTGATACAAGAGTGCATGAATACTTGTCTGCTGAGTATTTCTCAACTGGTTGTTATATTTGCCTGAACTTTGGACCTGTATGCCAAATACTAGGTGAATAAAAATTAAATGATAGAAAAAAAAAATTTACAGGTAATGTAAGAAGATGGGGAGTGACAGCACAATAAGAGGCAATCCTGGTGGTGACGCTTATTAGCATTATTATTAGACAATTATTAGCTACTTTTAAATTTGGGAAGAATAAACATGGCTTTGAGCTTTTCTGAAGATACACAGAAAAGCTTGTTATGGCAAATTAAATTCGTATATAAGATGACTAGGTAAGGTACTATTTTTACAAAGAAAAAGTCATGTTTGAGAAAGACCTTTCCAATCAACCCAGCTAGCCAGGTCCAGCCTGAAGATGCTTGGGAATTTTAGCCGTCATTATCTGTTTAGGAGTGTGAAGGGAGGTAGCGGCTCCTGCCAGGATCGCAGAGAATGCGTGTCTATATGTCCCAATCAGCATTTCATTTGATCCTATGAGTCTCCTTCCTTGATGGTCTTTAATGACGGGAAAAAAAATTGAAAGGACACGAGACCTGAACTGTCACTTGGCCTCCAAATCCAGCCTGGGGTCTGCTAATGGGGTACTGTGGGGACAATTTCACTTCGTCTGTCAGTGCTAGACATACCAGGGGTGTAAATGCAAGATTTCTGTCTCCAGAGTTCTCAGTCCATCTTCTCTCAAAGCACAAAACAATACAAAGGTATCCTCTGGACCCTCCATAGAAAATCATCTTTTTAGGTACGAGTGACATCCACATTATGTGCCAAGTGATAAAGACTCTAAGGACGAAGTTAACGTTAATGATTATAACTTCAACTATTTCTTTTCATTTTGACGTACTGTATCTCTCTTAGGTTTAACAGCTCATAAACTGAAGCCAACTTTCTGAATGATCATTTAATTCTTGAAATGTAACCATAGACTAGGGAGAAAATACTAAGATATTAATCCTGGCGGCAGACAGCAAACGCTAGACCCAAAAGCTTAATGGTGCTGAGCTGAATGGAACATAACAAGTCTGCTATCCTAACAAAACGCAGTCTCTGTCTCTGTGTGGGTTGGGGATGTTCTCTCGCTGCAAGCATCTGAACACAGGCGAACATAAAGTAACAGTTAAACTGAGTAATGTTGCATAGCTAAACTGCAGGGATTTTGTTCAGCTTATCTAGCTGGGGAAAATTTTTTCTAAGAATATTGTTTTAATCAAAGGTCTGATGTTCTATCAACGCCCAGTTTTCTTCATCATGCTAAAGTTGCAGTTCTGTTTTTTTTATTATTGCCTCCACTTCTGAAAAAAATTGAGTTCCGTATTGCTGTTCCAAAACTATGTATGTGAAGAAAAAGGTTGTTGAAGTTTGGAAAAAAAGAAAGAACCACGGAATTTCCTGTTGGATCCTCTCAACTTTGGATCAAACCAAACCCGTGACTAACGGATGAAAATCTTTCAAACATTCAGCTCCCTACACGAATTTGGAAAGGTGAACCCAGAGGTAGAATTCACTGCCAGCCTATATCTTACAGTGAGAGGCTTTGTGTACTGTGTCTGAATTTAAGTAGAATAAGGTGTGGTATGTTAAAATTAGAGATACTTTCTTCCTTTACTAACGGACTCAATTAGATATTACAGATTTATAAAAACAGCATTTTGTGTAAATGATAAGAAGCTTTTGGTTCAGATGCTCTTGGAAATGGACAGAAGGGCACCAGATGGAAACACAGGGAAGAAGGCTAGTGACAAAATTAATTTGCAACCTAAGGGGAAGAAAAATGAAGGAGGGGACATGGTAGAAAATTTTCTTCCGGGAATTTCTGAATAAAAATAATCACAGAAAAATAAAGCCATGTATCCCTAAGAAAAAGTTTAGGATTTGTGGTCATTAGTTTCAGCAGTAGACTTGCAGAGTAAGCCATTACTCATACATAAGGAAAGATATCAGAATCATTCTCTAGCCTCCTTTGTATTCTGTAAAATTTAAGCAGTCTATAAAATAGTATGGGTTTTTTTGGCGGCTCATAAGTCATTACCAATGGTTTTGAATGCCTGCAAAAACCATCCACCATTCAGCCCTACATAATGAGCCACAAATCAGGTAAAGATAACACTTCTGTTTCTGATTGAGGAAAAACATAGTGTAGTAATCAGGTGAGTGTTCTTTCAAGGAAAACGCTAAAAGAGAGTCCTGTATGGTGGCAGATACTGTATCCCTGGATCAGCAAAAAGAGCAGAGATTCCCATTGACGCCTCCCACCGGAGGCCCCAATATTCCTAAGGCCGCCTCTGTATGTCAGCATGTGAAGTTGATCTTTCCCAGCTGACGCTGGGCTGAAATTTCTTGGAAGCAGCTGGGGTGGAGATGTGCCAGACAACCTTAAAAAATAAATCAGTTACAAGTGAACCAGGGCAACCCCCAAGGCCCAGAGGTAGGGCGGGTGTTTTGCTACATGCATTACTAATTAACTGTGAAAAGTTTTGAAGGTTCCCAAAATTTTTTGTGAGTACCAGCTACCTTTTATAAAAAAGACCATAAAAAGAAGGTAGAAAACAAGGTTCCAGTAACTGAAATTAAGCACAGCAGAGTTTGGGGGGAAAAAAACCCAACCCACAACAAAACCCATTTTAGTTTTTATTTTACTTTTA
This sequence comes from Numenius arquata, assembly GCF_964106895.1. Classification (NCBI taxonomy): domain Eukaryota; kingdom Metazoa; phylum Chordata; class Aves; order Charadriiformes; family Scolopacidae; genus Numenius; species Numenius arquata. The sequence goes on from NC_133577.1 coordinate 104,485,608, forward strand.
GCTTAACGTGATTCTTCATGTCAGACACAGTGTTCCTTATCATAACTCATCTGACATAACCCAGAGTGATGCAAATTTTCTATAATGCTTATTTCTTTTTTCGCCCATTCCCCAATAATTTTTTCCAGACAAAAATTACTTCAGCCTGTGGAAAGCTTTTGGACTCTATCCTAACTAGCCAAAACTTAACCTGCAATTAGGAGTCTTGAATCGCTTGGAAAAATAGGTACTCTTTGCTCTACCTTGGGGTTCATGTTACAGTAGGGAGTATTCCAGACCCTGCACATTCAGAGTTCAGGGGCCTCAAGGGAGAGTAGGAATTGTACTAGAACAGCTTGGTTTGGGACAACCGAAGTAAAATAATCATAGTTTTCATATATTTTTAAGCCATTTGAGAGATTGCAGGAGTCTTAAACAAGTTTTACCAATAATAAACAAATGAATTTTAAATTTTTGCAATACCTAAAATCTATGAAGGTCAGGAGCTGCACGCGTCCTTTATGGCCTGAATACATTTTGCTGGCCTTTCTGGACAACATTTTTCAAGGGAAAACACAGTTTATTTGCATCATTTTATGTAACTGTTGTAATCTAAAAACTTTATAGCATATGTCATAGAGGAAGGAGATTTCTGCAGTTGCCTGTCTCTGCCAGAAGCAGTTATCTCTTATTCCATGAGGACACAGTCCACTCATTAAGGCTGGGCAAAATTTCAATTGCATGCTGTTTCTGCCGATAGCCAGCTTAGCTGAGCATGACACATGGATGATTATAGCTCACATTTACCTCCAAGATGATAGAGAACAGAGACATTTGAACCACTGAACCACTGAATTGGTACTAGCTGATCATACCAGCCACTAACTTTTCTGTTCTTTGACCTGTCTAGCTGGTAGAGGGATGAAAAACAGAGCCAAGTAGGTGCCTTTTGTAATTGATGGAAAAATAATTTACTGAGCCTGGGCTGCATCAGTGGCTGGTACTTCTCTGCACACTTGGAGCTGTGCTGTGCAGGGTCCCGAGCTGTTCAGAGGCAGAGGATTTAAGTCACCTTTATTTTCTCACCAGGGTCCTCCTGGGAGTCTGTTTGTCTATTGTATTTCTGCTTTCTCAAAGCCTTGAGGGGAACTGAGTGAGCTGATGACAGCCCCAAAACGGGATGGTTAAACCATGTCCTTGTATCCCTGCTTAGGCTGCGTGCACCAGCAAGCAACACGCTGCAGGTGTTACAGCCCAAAGCAAAAGAGGTGCATTGGAAACCAGGCTTAAGGTACACAGCCTCCCCCAACACCACATTGTTAAGAAACACCTAATTTCCTTGAAGAACTCTTGTGTGTTCCTGAAAGTGAATGTGTGGATATGCCTTTGTGTATATGTAATACTATAATGTGTGTGTGTGTAGTATGCATTTACTTAATATTATTAAAAATAAAATAAAATAAATACATTAAAGCAGGTGCTCGGTGAAAAACAAATACAGATTCTGAGCTTAGCTTTCTTGACTAAGTACATGAAAAGAGGTGGAGGTAAAATAAGAAAAGTTATTAGATTAGATTAAGATTCAGTCTGGGGGTGTTATATGCAAAGTCAAGCCCAAAGCAGATTTTTCTTTGTCAGAATTCTTACTGGTAACTGCAGCTGAAGAATCAGATTTGACTGGCTTTTAAAAACATTTATCCTCTTTCATTTATTTTTTGTTTCATGTATTTTGCCAAAGGGCATCAGGATGTTTTCTAATCAAGGTGGAAATGTGAACAAGGATTTTATTTTAGGACATCTTATTTTCCTGGTAATAGAAGTTGACAATTACTATGTTTTAAGGATCCATTCAGTTACCTCATAGATAGTGCATAAACTGGTGTATATGGCCCATAAATGCAAGATTTGTGGGAGAAATAAAAAATTATAAGAAGACAGAAGTTGACTTTCTGAATTTAGGTTAAAATTCTCACACTTGCAGTACTATGAAGCAGATTTAATAGTAGCCTTGCATTTGGTCATTTGAAAGGTATGATTTTAACTAAAATACATCACTAGAAAATCCGTGGAATTATTCCTCCATTTTCAGAATGAAATCCTGACAGCCCCTCATTTCATTTTAAATTAAGGAGTTGTTACAGAAAAAGAAAAGGAATAAATATTCAGATCCCTGGTTTGCTGGAATTGCTACAGTGAATGTAAACAGAAGCAGGTGGATTTGCAAGGGCTATGAAGGGAAAATGCATCCTAAAAATTAATATCGCCTACAATGCCTTGACCTACTGTAATACCTACCAAACCACCTTTAACAGTAGGATTTAAATTGCAGAATTGACATGGCCAGTTTCTAGACCTTGACTTTGCCTGGTAAGGAGATCCCTGATGTGGAGGGGACTATTACCAAGATTCTGTAGTTATCCTCTGCACTGAATGAAAAAAATATTCATGCCTTTAGGGGTTGTGGGTCCTTGCTGTGATTTACATAACTTACTGTGAGCAGCCATGGCAGACACCAATTATAGAGAACTTTGGAACTGCTCTACCTGTAGCTCCCAGTGGAAGCCATGTTTCTGTTGTATTAAATCTGTACAGAAATGACAATGGGGGGAAAGGAAAAAAAATAAATGGTGCTGTGAACGTTATAAGTAAACCTTTGGGAACAACAATATATGTACTGTGGTGCAACAGATAATGCGATTTTGCTCAGTATTTCAGAGAGCATCCAAACCAAAGGAAAAAAAACCCAAGAAATCTGAAAGAGAGAGCAGCTGTAATGTCGATTTGCCTTTCACAGCCACTGCAGTTTTGTCAGGCAATAATCTAGCAAGCTGAAATGATTTCTGTTATGTGTTTGGTTTGGAAAGGAAATGTGGCCAGGTGAAAGGAATAATACATTTACCAAAGTGTCATCATATACAGTGCAGGGAAGGAATTCTGAATGTCAGCCCGAATAAAAAATGTGCTGAAAACTGACTCAAAAGCTTATGGAGTTAGTGGAATTAATATTCACTATGGAAGCCTCTGTAAAGTAGTCTACTGTACAACTAAACACCTCCTCCACAGCCTGAACATAAGCTGGTGGCCAGCTGGGACCTGCTGCCACCTCCACAGGAGAGAGGAGAAAGCTGGAGGCATATTTCCATCCCTCCATGTAGATGGCCTGGCACAGAAGTGGGAGCTACTGATGCTGCGGTGCAGCTACGCACTGCCTATGGTTCAGGACAAGCTTCTTCTGCTACGGCATGACTTCCTCTGGACTTCTGTGAGAGGGGAGAAGTGGCCCTTCCCACGGAGAAGGATGCAAATATCCTGTGCACCATGCTGTATGTTGAGTCCTGCTGCAAAGCGGTCCGCACTGGCTGGGACAGCTGCCCACACCAGACTGCAGCATCACTGGGTGGACTGGGCATGCTCGGGGGTGCCTGGAGCTGCCCCTGGGACACACCTCAGGTCTTCATCTTGGGAAAGTCGTGTAGCTCTCTTGAAATATTTCTCTTGGGGCTTTGAGTACTGATGTACTCAGTGCTTCCTAGAATGTTAGAAAACAACAAAAAAACCCCTTCAATTCTCTACTTTTGTGCCAAACAAAACCAGAATATCCTTTTATAAAGCAACAACAACAACAAAAAAAAACCAAAACAAAACAAACAAAAAAAAAACAAAACAAACAAACCAAAACCCCCAAAACCCGAAAGCTTGCACTTTCAAGAGGAAAATAGAGGAAGGAAAGCCAGGCTATTCGTCTTAGCTAGCACTGCTGCAGTGCTGCTGGTGAAAGGATGGAAGACAGTGGAAGTGGAAGGACGGGAGGACCATTCAGATATCCTGTCTCTGCATATATGAGGCCGTGACTGGGCCCACTCTGAACCTTGGTGTGAGAAGAAACGTTTTGTGCTGCTTCTGTTTCAGCATAACTTCTCAGCTGCTATCATTCCTGCCTGCTGGGGCTGGGTTTTATACTGAATTGAAGAGGAATCTATTAGATTTTTCTGCATATTTATGTAGTCTGAAGCCTTAATTTTCCTCTTTTCTCTGTTGTTGGTTTTATAATATCATGTTGACCTCTGGCACCTAACAAAATCACTTCCACATTTGGAAAATTTGAGAAATCCGACAGTGGGCTTAATCTTTACAATATTAAGAAAACACTAGGCAGAGAAGTTACCTGATTTACCTGAGACTATAGAGTGAATCACTGGCAAAGCTGGAAACTAGAACCTGAGACCTCATGCTCAGTTCCTTTGTTCTTTAGGACTTGCCCTTTATGTTAACCAGTTTATATCAAAAAAATCAGAGACAGCGGTCATAACTGAGTTAAAAGTATATGCGACTTTGTTTCCTCTCTTGCGTGAATCAATCCTGTCTGCAGCAAATAACTTGCAGGAGAAGTGCTGCTCAGCAGCTTTGCAAATTGTCACATGTACTAAATTCAATGGATATCAGTCTTATTTGTGTCTTTCTTAGGAGCTAGAACTGTTAGTCTGCTATTTCTGCATGCTATAGACAAGGGGGAAAATTATATATAGGAGTCAATGGCAGATGAAACGCAGAAAGAGCTGAATTAGCTTTATCAAAATATGTTAAAACTATACTAAAAGGTTTGTAGCTGGTTGCTATCTTCAGATGGACAAACGAGCATGTTTGCCTCTGAGTCTTGGCAGCGAAACCAAATCAAGGACTTTTGGCAGCTTAGTCTGGCCTGAGCCACAGGAGCATGTTGCTCTGTGTGCAGGAGGCTAATCCCCAGGCATCCAGACTGGGGTTTGGGCTCCTTGGTCTGGCCTGGAGAGAGGTTCCTGTCTCTCTGGACCTCCTTTCAGCATGTAGTCAGAAGGGCTCCACACTCATCAGTCCATGTCTGCCCTGTAAAGCTGCTGATGAAAATGGGCTACTTTATGTACAGCTTATGCTATAATGGCTTCATCATATGTAGCAAAGAAACCAGTAATTTAGAATCATACAATCATAGGATCATTCAGGTTGGAAAAGACCCTTGGGATCATCGAGTCCAACCGTCAACCCTACTCTACAAAGTTCTCCCCTACACAGTATCCCCCAACACCGCATCCCCCAACACCGCATCTAAATGACTCTCAAACACAGTCAGGGACGGTGACTCAACCACCTCCCTGGGCAGCCTATTCCAGTGTCTGACCACTCTTTCTGTGAAGAATTGTTTCCTAATGTCCAGTCTGTCTATTTTCAGCATTGTATCGGTTAGTAAAAATTGTTCAAGTCTAAATGTAATTGAAAACAGGGAAACAAGTAAAGTGTTGATAAATGGTATGATTCTGCAGTACCTCAGCAGCCTACAAAAATCCCTCCACCTGCAATTCAGAGGTTTAACCAGTTCACAGGACAGGTGAAGGAAATGATAATTCATTTTGTGGTCTGTGGTCCCCTCAGTCTCCCTTTGTGCATCACGCTCCTGGAAGGCAATATCATTACAAATCTGAGGAAAAAAAACCAGTCATTTTCATTGTGTTTCCAGAGAGAATGAGTTTTACAAAATTTGAAGAGGAGCTCACCTCCAAACACGTCATAGGCTATGGGTTTAGAGCCATTGTTTTCTAATGGTGACGCTTGCAGACATTTTTCATCTATTAAGTCTCTAATAAAAATCAACAATGTTAAAGCTCAACCAAAGCTGTATTCATTGTATTCATTCTGCTGCAGGTGTTATACCATAAACATCATTTCACATTTTTCTGAAAGGAGGGGGATGATGACTTTTGAACCACTAAGCATATTTAATTGCTATTTTAAAAATTTAAACACCTTTTTACAAGTTTCACATTTTTCAGTTTTTCTGCCTGTCTAAAGCTGAAATAGGATGCTGGTTCAAATATCACCTTGTATTTATGAACAAGGCAAGGTGATCTTTGAGCATATCAGATCCTACTAAAGCAGAAAGAAAATAATTTTATAGAGTGTTTTTGCGTATGCTATTAAGATTCAAGTCTTGATTTCTTCCCCTTCTAAACAGTGTCCCAAAGACCTGTGGTATCCTCTGTGTTAAGTGCCGGGTTCAAGAGATTAAGGGCAATGACTGGCATCTAGTTCACTTTTATTTCCATTTCAGTGCAACCTCACATCGCCATACATCTGTTTTGTTGATTCAGAAGAGCACTTGAGATGCTTTACAGTTGATTTTGACAAGTGCTACAATTTGATATGGGTAGATAATTCTTGCTGAGATGATTTCAAAAGTACAGAAATTATAATTTTGAGTAGATATTACCTTTCTTTATGATCAGAATTTTCATGTAATATACTGTGCACTTAAGCTTCTTAATCACATTTTCCTTTTTTAAACATTACATTCTTTCCATCTAATCTAGTAAAGTATTGCAAATTAAAATATTGTTCTAAATATATCTTGTATCTTTTTCTATGCACTGTGGACGGCTCATAAAAAACCCACTTTAAAAAGTGTTCCCTCCTAACCTTCTCCCCAAAACTATTTGGTTTGGGATTTAATTAAGCAGCAAGACAGGACAGACTGTATGGTAGGGCTGATTAATGCACACCTTGGGCGCATTTCACCTCATGCTTCCAGCACATGTGAGGTGTGGATTAATCAGTGCAACTGCTTAGGCCAAAGTGTCTTAGTGTGATTATAAAATGGGCATCTGCTAAAAAAATAAAAAACTCAAATATGACAGCATATTCTTACACCACGGAATATCACACACACTGAGATGGAATTAATAAAAAAAAAAAAGGGGGGGGGGAATTTCATTAAATTCCAAGTTTAAACATAACAGAGTTATTTTGCTGAAATGTTTCTGGGGTGATGTGAGAGCATTCAGTGTTGCCTGTTCTCTCCTCTGCACCCCATTCCTCAGGGGTGCACCAGAATGATAAACCCACCATCACTCCCTAGTTTCTGACTCCTTCCTTTATCCCCTCTCTGATCTAATTCTTTACTCCCTTTCTTTCTCTTTTTTATTTATTTGTTGTCTTGCTGCCTTAGGTATTTCTCCCTGACGTCAGTATTTACCCGGTGTGAGTCTGTGCTCTCTTGCATTGGTGGCCCCCAGGTGCTGCTCAGCACATGAATTGATGAGGGAAGGACCTGTCTTTGGCTAACCCCTGTGAACACTGTAGTGGGGTTAACTCCAGATTTACACCAGTGCAACTGACAGCTTAAGTGGTCTCAGTTGGAGGCTTTCAGCAGAAAGCCTGGCTTGGTGCTTCAGAGAAATACAGAGTGCGATGGACAGAGAAGGCCTCAGCTTTCAGAAGGGACACCCATCGTAAGCTTGTCTTCATCTACCGGAGAATGGTCCAGTTTATGTAGAAAAATTGCATGCTTTAGCAGAAAATACTGTCAGAATGTATTCTGAGAAATAGCAGTGTTATGTATCATGATTCCCTGATAACTTATTCCACAGATATACATGAGAAAGCGAAAGCTGCCGCCTTGCACCTGCACACCTCTCCCCCAGAGGCCCGATCCCCCGCACATTGACTGAAGTCAACAGAGAGATTCCCATCGAGTTCAGCCTGGTTTGACCATCAGAGAGCGAGTACAGCACCAACAACTGCATTGATTTTCGGAGGGCTGTGCTGCTGGCAGGGGAGAGAAGGTTTTCCTGCTTCGCAGAAGGGCTTGATCAGCAGAGCCCGAGGACCTCTGGTGATCGCCTGTGGCCCCATGAACTTCAGTGGGTGGCATGCCCTGGCATCCACGTAGGTCTCAATCTCTTCTGTCCCTTTGGAAAGGGATTTGGTTGAAAGTCTCTGAGTTTAAACTAGTGGAGTTTCTGAAGAAGGGTTTTTTTTTCGGTTTTGTTTTGTGTTATTTCTTTTTTTTTTAATTTTCTCTCAAGAGAAGGGAATATAGCCTAGAGTTTTTAAAATACCATTGGAAATGAGAAGCCCCTCAGTTGTGGGGGAGTGTGAAGGGTCCCCAAGGAAGAGGACAGACTAACAAAGGGAAGTGTCTGGAGTAGTGATGGAGGGAGGACGAAGCAAGCAACAAAAATAACAAAATAGGGCTGAGGCTAATATAGAGGAGGGAGCAGAGGGAATTTAAAGAGCAGAGGGGGGAGAGGCATATGTCCAAAAAAGGAGAAGATGATTAGAGCAGGAGGCGGGAGGGGTGGGGATGGGAATGCTAAAAAGCCCAGCTTCCCATCAAACACAAAAACCGAGGGTCTGAAATGGCACACTCTGCTCAGGGGACTGTTCCTTACTGACGCAAGCAGAAACACTGAAGTCGGTTATTCGTATGAGGGCTGCGGGAATGAGCCCCATATTCACTAAAGGATTTCAGATCTGTGCTCATAGGCAGCATTCTCACAGCCCTGGCTGAGCTGAACTGCCACGTGGCACATCAGCTCTGCCGTCCACTTACCTCTACTTGGTAACACTCCCATGGGTTTTTTACGGTATGGTTTGCCGGCCACAAAATTTAAAAATAATTAAATAAAAAAAAATAAATCTGCTAAGAGACATAGGTCTTCTTCTTCTGAGAGATGCATGTGAACGCTTCTGTCTAGCACAAGTTGTATTTGTCCAAATTCTGCAGAGCTGAAATCTGTGTCAGCATTTTTAGTCAATAAAAACAGTCGATTAAGCAATAGCTTTTTTAATAAACATGTTTATTTTTAAGTTAGCTTATGCTGTTAGGTATAAATACTAGTGAAGTCTAGTTGCAGATTTTAAACTAGGTTCCTGAATGGAACTTTTATTTTCACCTGTGCTAAATGCACATTCTGCATTCTTTATTCAGAAAAATAGTCTTCTTTCTAGGCAGTAGTCACATTGAGGTTTATAGGGTCATTCATGTAAGTTAGGAATTGTTGAAGAAATAAGTGTTTATGCAGAATCCATCCTACAAATAGCAGAGAAAAAGCAAGTAAAGTAATTCATGCAGGGCTGGTGATATATACACAGGGCTACTCACAAAGTTTCCTCTAGTGTTACATTTGTATTCATATATGTCAAAAATGCAATGTTATTTCTTTTTAAAATAAATTGGAAGCACAAGTCTGTGGTGTATGATTATTTTATTAACTGATAAATCAGCTAGCTCTCAAGGGCATGGAGGAAACATATTTATTTAATTTACAAATAAACTGTATCCATTCCCCATTCCCATCCTTTGTTAGAAATATGCATTACACTAACAAATTCCAATGTTTGATACTGAGGGATGCTAAAATATATTTTCAAAGAGTAAACAAAAAAAAATGTGTTTTTTTCTCTTTTTTTTGTTTAATCTCCAGACTTCACTGCAAATATAATCCCACATAATATGAACAAATACGTTTGTGCTTAAAAATGTGTTTTCAGAAGACCTGTGCTTTCATAGTCCAGTGGCTAGTATTTCCACAGTGGCTTTCTACTTTTGGCACACAAGTCCGTATTCAAACCTCTGAATAGGACAGCCTGATTTTTAGTGCTGCTGAATGTTGCTGGCTTCATACCCATATGGCCATATCTGTCCTTGTCCTCCACTGAGATCTAAATGGGTGGATATCTGCACCCATATGGAGATGCCCCTCTGTATTTGAATATCTTGGATACAGTGTAAAAATTTGAATAAAAGAAGATCAAATACAAGGGGTTTTTTTTTTCCACTATGACAAATCACAGGCTCTTATAGAAGATGTAAGAGTTGAGAGCTACTTAGTTGAGAGCATTCTCATGTCTTTTAAACACTTATAAAAGAGGGTTATTCCATAATTATCCATTACAGGGACAAAAACTTCTTCAATTATGGAATAACTCTTTTTTTTTATCTTCTCTTAGTCGTAGAATCCCACTCTAATCTCCTATTTCACTGAATAATTTACTATTAAAAATGAATGAAAATGCCAGACTCTCCTTTTTGTTCTCTTCCTATGTATATATATTAAATAGATTATCCCAGTTTAACAAAGGAGAAATATATTCTCTGGTACTGCCTACATCACACATCTGTTCTCTCCCATGCTTAGCCCAAACTGAGTGCTTTTATACTCATGAGCAGCAAGTCTGTGTCTGTATACTTGGCACCGGTTGCTGTTGTCTCAACTGCAATTGAAAATTAGGTGCCAGTTATGCTCTATTATATGCAACAGATTTGGGTTTATCTTAACCCCATAAGAGCACCTATGTCATAACAAAGTGACAGTAAAGACAAAAAAGGGTAGTGCATAATATAAAAACCCTGCTGGAGAAGAAGAAATTAGAATCCTACAGAACAAAAATAGGTGAGTGTGTGAAATGTTTGGTAGGTAAGGAATAAAAGCTTACAGCAGAGATACATGGGAAGGTAACTGCTAAATACTGCTTAAGAAAAGAAAAATCATGATTCTGATACTTTACTGAACTTGGTAACTGTTATTTGAAATAGTCTTTTTGGGAATAGCAGAAGTCATTAGGATCTGATTCTGCAATCCTCTCATAAATATTCTCACTGATTTTATTGTGGCTACAAGTTTAAAAAACTTTATTTACTGTACACAGTTTTAATGCTGTGTGGTGCAATATAGTCTTCCAAACTTAGACACTTGATTTTGGGTTCTTCAAAAGGCAGTCTTAAGGCTTCAGCTTTGGTTCCTTATCAAGCTGATGGAGAGAAAGCCAGCTTACTGGAAGACTGGGGGGTGACCCTGCACAGCGAAGGCTTGACAGCTAAAATAAGCAGACAGCATCTACTTCCTGAGGTTTCTTTCCAAACATTTACCTACCTGGGAAACTTGGACACATGATTTAGGACAGTTTCTTCACCACATGGCCAAAACTTCGGTGTAAGTCAAAGACCTCAAGCAGGCAATGGGATTCCTACTGCAAGTTTCTTAACAGTGAGGCAAAACTTTTACCGTTTTACACTATGTGGATGCAATATGCAACAATAAAAGCAAATAGAAAGTTTGCACAGAAAAGACATTAAAAATGAGGAGATACATAGCTGCTGCTGTTGTTGTTGTTATTGTTGTTGTTATCATTATTATTATTTCATGCTGAGAAAGCTCTGGTACTGCAGTTGAACTAAGCAAGACAGACAGTATGATGCTGGACCCCCTACAGACACATCTGCAAAGGGAGAGTCCGTAGTCAGCTGTGCATAAGGCCATGTAAAATGTTTGCTCTGCTTAGAAAATAGCAAATAACAGCTGACTTAGAATATGCAAATAATAACTGGTGGTTATTCACTGCTGTATGTGTTGCTATTTCTTGTGTTTTATTCAAAGTTTGTTTTCCTTCCTCTCTTACTCATGATTCTTAAGATGAGATGTTAAATATGCAGTAAACTTCTTGTGCCAAGGCAATTTCTGGTGAAATACCACTGATTTAACTGTAGTTAGTGTCAGAGATGAATCGGTCCCCTTACATTTTATTCTGGGATATAAACTCTGCTCACTCAGCTAAATTATCAAATCCAGTTCTCCACCTAACAGGTTCTAAAGGAATTAAAACCATATTTTCTTTATTTCACATGAATTTTGTGGATTTTAGTGCTCATAAAAGTAACAGATTATTGACATGCACTATTCGAGTTCCCCTACATAAATCTGCAACTGCACCTCTGTTGTGCCTGAAAACCTCCCCTGGTATTTCAGCTTTGGACCTCTGCTGAAAAGAGACTGCCAGCTGTGCTAAGCTGTGCAGCATGCTCTTTGTGTGGATTAGTTTCCACCACAGATTTGGTTGAGGCTACCAAACTCATTTCACGTGTGGCCCAAATCAAATTTCAAGGCAAGCCTCTGGAGATGAAAAGCCAGGGCATTAATCCACTATACATGTTGCCACGCTGCTACATTTATATCACAGTTTCTCCGTTAAATTACCATCTTTATGGAATGAAAGAAGGGCATGGGGTCCTGCCAGGTGGTAACTGGAATACGATTTTTTTTTTCACTATGCAAAATTATTTCGGTTATGAAGTCATAATATTATCATTTTACAAGATCATAGTGCCTAATGTTACTTCCTCTGCTCCCCAAATTCCCTCCCCAAAACACTCAGGAATTAAATATATAAATATATATATATATATGCACATTTCTGTACACTGTAAGAAATCTAAGTTACACCATAGTTTATATCAGTAGTTGGGGTTTCTGTTATGAGTCCTTTCCTTCTCATAAACTCACACACACAGAGCTCACCACAAGCTCACAGCTATAATAAGCAAGTTTTCATATTAATATTACACACTGAAGAATAGGGTAAAAATATATCTGAGGAGTGAGTTTAGGAGAAATAATAAATTAAATTTTAAAAAGCACAAAAACCCCCTAGCTACAATGATTTCACTGAGCTAAACATTTTCTTGCAAAAGGTAAAGTAATCAACAGGCTTTAAACACCCCCAAATCGTGTGTTTGTGGCATTTGAATTGAAGTTGGCAGAAACAAGAGTTGTCATCAGGGTACCGTAGCCTGTCTTATCTAGTTTCCCACGGAAATTACATTTCTATTTTCCTTTGGCACTTAAAAAAACATTCAAAATGTTCAATGACTTAATTTAATGAATGCAATATTATAAATGGAATATATTGAAAAATGTAAAGGAACTCTGCTTGCCTTTTCCAATATGATTAATATTTTATTTTTAAGAAAAGCAAATTAAAGAAAAATCCCCAACCTAAGGTCAACAGTGCCTGTTTAAGGGAACTATCTTATTCTATTCTCTTCAATGCACTGTCTTTTTCAGAATATTAATGGGGGAAAGAGTGACAAGAATGACTTAGACGTACATGTCAGGAGAAGGGGTCAGCTCTTGGCAGTAGGATGTTAATTCACATCCATTAATGAAATTTATCCTCCTTACTGTCTCCTTCTCTTTTCTTTCTTTCTTTCTTTCTTTTTTTTTTTTTTTTTTTTTTTTTTTTAAATAAAAAGGTCTTTTTTGAGAGAACATCATGGACTTTTCACAGGAGCTGAGAAGGGCCACAGGGGCAGGCCGAGGTAAGAGACTGACAATCTTCAGGTGATTAAGGAGACTCAAAGGCTAGGTAGACCTACAAAATGAATAACTATGGACCCAGAACCATGCCATAAGGCTCAATGGCTTGTGATTTGCAAGTTGATAAGACAAGAAGATTAATAATGCTGCATGATAATGGCTGCTCCCTCTCAGCTGGGGAGATGGTAATGATCTGATATTGCTGTAGGAGCAGTTCAGTGTGCTGCAGAGAGGAGGGTGCGAATTCACTCATCCCAATTGGCCCCGAGGATATAGAGATTTTGAAAAATGGGAATGCAGTTACAATTTTAATTAGATATAAAGTTTTTAATAATTTTGCTGAAATGAGGACTTCAAAGAACATATTTTGCAGCATTCAGGCCCATAACTCCTGAGTGACAGTTTTGGTTAATTTGCAAGTTTTCAGATCAAACTTTGCCCCTGGCTCCATGCTGAGGGTAAAGTAAAATGTCAATTTCTTTCCTCAGTGATCTCAAGCATCTTATTTAGGCAGGTGTGCTGAATTCTCTTATTCTGTAGACGTTAGCTGAACAAAACTACTCATTAAAATATATGCTTAGGAAAAAAAATTAGCAGCATAAATAAAATCAGTAGTAATAAAGAGAATCAATCAGCAAGAAAAATGTACAGCAATATACAACATAAAAATTTAAAGAAGAATCAGGGTAATATTGTATATTAAAGGTGATTAAATGTTAGCATATGATTATGCTGTCATTGCATATTATTATCAAAGAATGTTTAATTTATACCCTGTTTAAAATTAGAGGTAGCTATGCAAAAGGATATTTTTCTGCTCCAGACCATATTTTTTTTTCCTGCTGAATCCACACATATACTGTAGATTTGTGATTCAGATTTGTGGTTCTGAATTAATTACGTTAGATGTCTGAAGTACATTAGTTCTTTGGCAGTCTACAAGGCAGTAATAATAGGGGATGATGTTGTCAGTCATTTTAAAGTCATCATTCGGCTTCTGCCATCTCCATTCTACCTCTTCAAGGGGTTTAGGAGAACACAGCCTGCCGAAAGACTGTTTTAACAAGCGCATTCATGGAAAAGACTTTAAAATAAGAACTGACATAGAAAAAACCCAACAAAACAAACAAACAAACAGAAATAAGTTGCTTGATATTTCTGGAGTATTTAGTTGTTGGACACACCAGCATGGTGTTCTTTCTGTTTTGTTTTCCTCATTTGATGTTTTTTGGGTTTTTTTGAATAGGCATGGAATCCTTTTTTGATTTTTGGACAGGGATGTTTTTACAGTTTTCAAAAAAACAAACTTGCATTTTGATCTGTGTTAAAGGGGAGAATCTGCTTTTTTTCACGTGTTTTCCAGCAAATGATGATGCTGAAACAACGCAGCAACGCACACTGACTGTTTAAGCTTCAATGAATATTTGCAAGTGGAAGTTTGATAAGCTTAGAGCATTTGAACTTGAGCTATAAAAATAAATGTAAAAGTAGGCATTTAACTTCCAATTGTTTTTATAAGATGTCTGTGCTTCGAGAATTGCTTCGAGAAAAACACAGGAACAGTTCTTGGAAGCGGGATGCAGCAAAAAGCATGTGCACGCCCAGACACGCACCCACGTGGTACACTCACACGCATCCACTCACCCACACAGAAAACAGGAGTCACTGTTGTTCTCCTTGTAAAATCAATATCGGACAGATTAATTCTGGCCTTTCATCCAGCTCTGCTCTTTCAGGAAAGCTGCCCAGAACAGCAGTTCAAGTCTGCAAGCTTGTTCACAATAGAGGTGGGTTTTTTATTTTTTCCCAGTGTTGAACATTACTCAATGAGCAGCAAGCTCAACACCCTTTCCAGCTTTTCTCTAGGGACAACCACTATAAAAAGGGCTGTCTTTTCTAAGCTATGTCAAGGCCTGAAAACCCACTAGCTGGTGAGTGTACAGTTCTGACCTGACTGAAGCAGTAGCGGCCTGCAGCCTGCCGAGAGCTCCGAGCTGTGTATCTGAGCCATTCACTAGTTAACGCATCATGAAGGGAAATGTTTCCCATTAACTGCACTTAGTTGCTCTTTTAAACAGCAAATAATCCAAAAAAGGGAAGGTTTGTTTTTATTGAAATATACTACTCTGTTTGTTTAAAACTAAGCACACTGTCAGATTAATTTGGGAGTGTTGAATACAGAAAATTAATGTGGGATTTTTTAAAAAAAAAAGATTTTGGACGTAGTAGGAGAGCCCCTTAGAATACAATTGAACTGAGGTATTTAAGATGAATCAAGCACACTATAAGACATATCACTGCTGCACAGTAGATAGCTTCTATACATACTATATATATTCTAAATTTCTAAGTTCGTGCAGCATATTGGCAAGGATATGGTATTTATAATATTTGTCTATATATATTACTAGAATGTGAAAGGTAGGTATTACTGGCAATAATTCATTTCTAACCATATGCCTGATTCTAAAAGTACATGGTTTTTAATACATATGTATGTTTTATATATATAGAGGGAGAAACCTGTGTCGCTGTCAGGGGCAGAGCAAAAATGTGGATTGAATGGTGAAATGATATAACCCCTCATGTGTCATCTTCCTAGGAATAATCTCTCAGCATGACAATCCTATGCATTCAGAAGTATTCTGGAAGTTGCCATTGTATGAGAAAGTAGAGATTACTTTGATGCTGAGCTTCTGATAGACAAATAAGGGAAGGGCCGGTTTAGGTCAGATAACCTGCTTGCAGTCTGATACGTATTCAAGCTGTCCATCTCTCTGAGCCTGCAAAGCTGGCCTGGAAATTCTCTAGGAACAAACTTTTTCCATTGTTCTCTATGCTCCCACTTTCAGTGCCAAATACAACCTGCAATTTTGGAGGTGTGTGAAAACAAGAAGTAAGTTGGGAAAAAAAGTTAACTGTATCCTTTCACAGTTCAAGGAGAAATCTTCTGGGGTTCGGTTCACTTTCATGTTTGCTCAGATTTTGCCCCAAATAGTTCACCTACTCTGCTTCTGAAGCCTTTAAGACTAAAAAGGTAAGCCCAGGAAAACAGAAGAAACAATGTTCGTAACTAGTGTATATACCCGTTTAGGGGCAGGACCAAATTTCCACCAGGAATAGGAATAAAATAGGTCTCTGTGATGATTCTTTGAAATCAAACGAGATTTAGTACAGCATATGTATGTGGTTTATTAGGCGAAACTCTGTAAGGTGAGTTTTCTAAAGTAAATTTCCAGTCTGTTTTTTCAGCTGGATAATCTATTACATTTAGCTTTCCCCACTTCAGCCAGTGCTTGTTAAAACTTCTCCTTTTGTGTCCATGTGTTAAGATGATGGACAGTATTTGCTGATTCAAGCTTATCTAAGATTTTAACAGGAAAATCTTGGATCAACTCAACCTGTTTGAGCCAACAATCTTTGTAACTGCCTGAATCTGAGGAATGGTTTCACAGTAATAAACAAACAAATGTAGTTTATGGAACTCTGCTGAAGAAATGAAAAGTCTTCAGTATTAACACATTCATGTCCACTTTTTAAAACAGCTCTAAACAATTTTTAAAAGTTCTTAATCCATCCTTTGCTTGAAAGGATGGCTTGAAAACTCAGTTGGAAAGAATGGCATATGCCAAAGCATGAGCTCCCTGCTCACTGATGGAGCCTAATTGTGTTTGTAGCTCAGGTTACATTCTCTGCTCCTGGGAGTTCTGAAAAATTCACATACGGCCCTCACCTTCTCACTTACCTTATCTTTGCCTCTATTTTCTTAATTATAAAATACTTGTCCCTGTGTTATTGCAGTAATTACTCCAGAGCAGTCTTCTGGGGCCAGGAGAGATGCTGCAATAGGTTTAGGATGTCTCTTAGTATAAGTGACTGAGGTATCCTCTAGCCCCTTGAAACGAGGGGCCTGGACAAGCTACTCTGCATGTCCCCCTTCCTCTCTTCCCCCTTTCCTTCCACAGCTCTGACATGCTGATCTAAGCACTATATCAATGAATGCTGCAGGGAGATCACTGTTTCTTTCTTTTCTTCTTTTTTTTTTTTTCTTTTTAAACAGAAAAAAAAAAGGGACAAATTCTGACAGAGGAAAAGCAATTAGTATGAAAAATAGAGAGGGTATATAGGACAGAAAACAGCCCTTTTATGAAGGTCAGTTCCTTCTGACATCCTCCACTGTCCCTAGATAATATGCTCCCGAGTATATTGGTCCTTCAACGAACACGCCCGTGGTGGTGGGGAGGAAGAGAGAAAGAGGGGACAGGCAGTGAATTTGATAGAAGAACGTGGAGATTGAGGGTGTTCGCCAGTGTTGAAAGAAAAAAAGAATAAATTAGAACCTCTCTTAATGTATTTTAAACAGCTTTGAAGTTTTAATGTGAAGTCATTGTGCATAGTAAGAAAGACCATTTTCCCCATGAATGTTAGCTAACTGATTGCCCCAGGGGCAGAATGGGTGGCAAGAGAAGATGTATTAAAAACCGATCTTATAAAAAAAAAAAAAAAAATCATCTTATGAGACTTGCCAGCTTCAGAAATGTTTTGAGGTTCATCGGTATTGCATGCTTTACTGCTTGAGCAGACATATACAGAACACAGCAAGTATGACTGCAGTGTTTGTATTTCATTGGGAATGTGTTTTTGGCGCATCCTTCACGTTCTGTCAAGTGACAACACGTAGTTGGCACTCATCCTTGCAAGACAACAAAGACGAAAGGAACAGCCGGTCTCATGGATCTATGCTATCAGAACTCAGTGAATGATTTGCAATGAATAATTTAGTCTTAAAATGTCACTTTTTTTTATGTTCCTGAACTATTTGTGAAACTGTACATTTGTTAATTAGGTAAGAATTACTAGAACCAATAAATATATTGCTGGTGCACTCCACCCCAAAATTACAAATCATTAGGTCAGACATCTCTCTCTTCACTGACATGAGTTGCATTTCCTAGGTGCCAGCCCGTCCAATTTGATCTGCTCACCACTCTAGCACAGTAGCAGTATTGGTGGTGGTTTTCATGACTGATAGAAGTTAGCACATCCTGGAGGCTGCACTAAATCTCACCAGGACACAAACTGGACTGAAAAAAACATTATTAGATTTAGGTAGAAAGATTGTTGAAAAGACCTTGTCGCTTTCCTCCCCAGGTGAATAATAGGCATTCAGAGGCACATGAGCTGGCTGCAACTCACTTCATTAATCAAATCAATGTGAATTTCAAATTTCAAATATAATATCTGAATATACAATTTTAAATTGGTGCTGGTGGAGTTTCCAGCATTTGAATTACAAATTTGCTTTTTGCTAATCCATTCCCTAACAGAGATCAAACACTTGAAAATTCATGAAAAGCAAACATGAAAGGGTCACAAACATGGTCAAATGTTACCTGGCTGTTTAATTCAAATGGATACTCAAAGAAAATGTTTCCAATATTTGTTCAGCCCCTTCTTTCTAGTTAGCTTAAAAAATTAAAGTTAAATGGCAGACTAATACTATGTGTAAATCAAGAAAAAGAATCAAGGAGACTGGAAGATAGAAATACAGAAGATCATAAAGAGAGATGGGCACATCCATAATTGTATTGGATATCAGACTGAGTCTGTGGATGTTCACATCCATTACTAGGGTTTAACCTCTGATAAAAACAGCTCCAAAATTTGGAAACCTGTTTAAATTTTGAATACTTTTATCGTTCATCACCACGGCAATAATCAGTTCTGCTGTATATGCATTCCCAGTAAAATACATTAATATCCAAATATATACCTGCATTTTGAGCCAGTAGTCACAGTTCAGCAATTTAGGTACTCGTTTCCTTTCGTTTTCACTGTTGCAAGTGCTATTGACAGCAAATATGCTTTTAGCAAAAAGGAAAGAAGTAATAGGATTCTTGTTTCTAAAGTTCTGCCTAGTCACATTCAGCACATCTTTTATTTTCCTGCATTACAACAATCTACAAACAGAACCTTCTCATTTCAGTTTTTCACACGTTTTCTTTGTGTGAATCTCACTGAAATAGGCAAGCTGTCAGTGACAAAGCTTAATGTCAATCTCGTATGAAGTTGAGAAACGGGAATTACAAAAGGAAAAAGCTAGTAGCCACAATCAGTACTGTCGCTACAGACAAGTTTTTTCACTTCATCAACAAAACTTATACTAGAGGGATGATCTATGATACCACCTGTGATTGATGTTATTGCTATTTCTGAAAACAAATTGCTTTATGTAAAAGACTAGTTCTCATAAAAAAAAAAAAAAAAAAAAAAAAAACCAAAAACAAAAAATAACAAAACATGATGAGAGTAATGTTTGCCAGGAGAAAACCAAATATTTCCACCGTTATAAATGCCATGGGCTTCTGTCATGCCATGACTCTGTTATAAATCTAAGCATGCCACCACTGCTCGTACAAAGCCACCCATTTCAGCTCAAGTCAAGTTTATAAGAACCTTTTCATTCAATTGCAAATTGCTCTTTGCAGGTGCACAGTTCTTACCTCACTACAAGATCACGTAAAAGGGAGGAAAGGGGAGATGGTGCTGTCTCATGCCCCATGTGCTTTCCTTTGGTCTATAGATACCTCTGCTTATAGCCCAGCTGGGAACTTTCCACAACTCCAGAAGTCCACCACTTAGTCTAGCAAGTAGAACTTGGTGACTCTGCTCCCAGACATCTGTTTTAAGGAAGATGTTGTAACTGTTAGAGATGGGTATAAGAAGATTTTTGAAAAAGGAAAAGAGGTTTAGGGATTTTTTAGTTTTATTTTTGGCCATGAAAGGGTATAAAAAGTATGCAAAGACATGTAGGTAGGATGGATCAATGAAGGTAGCTTGCTCAGAGAATTCAAAATGATGGTTGTTGTATAGGTAAAGTTGGAAGATCTCCCTAGAGACTCTGAAAAAAATTGACAAAGAAAGGAAGGATTTATTAATTTCTGATGGTCAAGTGTTGCAACTAGTATGGGAAGAGATGTTTAAGTCATCATGTGATAAAGAAGGTTTCTAGATTGTTCTCTTTCCCGTTTCCTGTTTTTTAAGTGAGTATTTCTTCCCCCATCATTCTTGCTGATGCCATTAAATAAAATAAGGACTTTTGTGAGTAGAGAGTTCAAGTTTGTTTAATGAGTCAGTTACTTCCCAAAGAAGAAACTTTTCTAGATGGAAAAGCAGGAAAGCTTTGTGGAACAAGGGGATGACATAGCTGATGTCAGAGTTCTGTCAGGGTAAAAGTCAGAAGTTATGGGCCCCTGTGAAGTGAGCTGAAGATTACCAACACTCTGAAGGGTGAGCTGCAGCAGTAATATTGTTTAACAGGATCCTTGTTTTGTTACTTCTCCTGGCTGGAGGATTTAATATTCTACATTTTTCTCTCGCTTTCTCTCCTTTAAACTAATTAGAGAAAGAAAAGGAGGGAACTGGTCTCAGAGAGCTTCATTTTGCTTTCTTTTCCTTCAACACATGAAGGTCTTCTTCAGCCAAGATGCTGGGAGATGAACTTGCTGAGCCAACACGTGTGATTAATTTTCTATTCTTCTTCCTTCTGCCATGGAGTGATAAATCAGGAGCTGAGTAAATTTCAGGGTAGCTAACAGGACAGGTAGGCTATTTTTACTCCATGCTATGGCTGAATGTTGAAAATAGTGGAGTTGAACTAAAACTAAGGCATTTAGAGGAGACTAGGTTGTCTAAAGTAAATCCCATCAACTTACAAAGTTGATGCCTTTGTATAACTGCCTAAAAGCTAAGGTAGCTGCTACGGCTCAGAGTAGCTGCCTTGCATTCTCCACAGACACTGAGAAACTGGAGAGGACCTCCAGTTGTCTCTTCCAACATGAATTAATCTGTTTTAGAATCATAGAATCATAGAATCATCTGGGCCGGAAGGGACCTTCAAAGGTCATCTAGTCCGACTCCCCCCGCAGTCAGCGGGGACACCCCCAACTAGGCCAGGTCGCCCAGGGCTTCGTCAAGCCTTACCTTGAATGTCTCCAGGGAAGGGGCCTCAACCACCTCCCTTGGCAACCTATTCCAGTGCTCCACCACCCTCATGGTAAAGAACTTATTCCTAATGTCTAATCTAAATCTGCTTTTTTCCAGTTTAAAGCCATTACCCCTTGTTCTGTCATTGCCGGCCTTTGTAAACAGACTGTCTCCAGCCTTCCTGTAGGCCCCCTTCAGGTACTGGAAGGTTGCTATTAGGTCTCCCCGGAGCCTCCTCTTCTCCAGGCTGAACAACCCCAGCTCCCTCAGCCTGTCCTCGTAACAGAGGTGCTCCAACCGCCTGATTATTTTTGTGGCCCTCCTCTGGACCCTCTCTATCAGGTCCATGTCCTTCTTACATTGAGGGCTCCAGACCAGAGCAGTGTAAAGTGGCAGAATCACCTCTCTGGATCTGCTGTAAGGGATCTTTCTGTAAAGGATCTTTGGATCTCTGGATCCAAATCTCTGGATCTTTCTGTAAGGGGAGCTTAGACAAGTTTAGACCATATGCCAAATTTGTAGTTGACTAAAGTCGGATGAGAAGAATCCTCCCTGACAGACTGACGCAAGGCCTGTTTCATGCTTCTTTTCGGGTGAGGTGTGGGTTGCAGGTATTTTGTAGACTGGAGACTAAAAGGAATCTTATGATTTGTCAAAGGCTCAACAGAATATCACCCAGTCACTCTGCCTGTCAGCTTCCTTTTATAGCCACTGGACGTCCCTGCTGCACATCAGTCACACGATTGTCAAGTCTTCCTCATTCTTACATGCAAAAAGTGCCAAATTCTCATCAGAGTGTTTTCTTGCAAAGGCCTATGTACCTTATTGCATAGTTTGCACACCTGAATATTTCCTTTCCCATATTTCTTTGAGAAGTTAAGATGCATTTTTCAAATTCCTACATGTGTCATCTTTGGATTGTTTGATGTTTGCTCAAATGTGGTAGGAAGTGCTCAAAAAGCAAATTTCCAGCAAATGCATCACAAAGATCTGCAAAGCAATTGCTCTAGGAGAAAGTAACTATTTGTTTAAATTATCCATATTTAACAGCTATAAGACATACAGGAATGGGTTATTTGTACAGAGTTACCATAATCTGCCATATTAATTATTTTTTTGGAAGAAATACAGTTAATTGTGATCTACTGATTGTCTTTGTTCCATGCAAAGAAATTTAATTACATTTGGAAAATGTAATTAATAATAATTACATTATTACAACTGCACAACATTAATTACAGTACAATAAAAAAGTCTAGTTCCATTTGGAATGCGTGGAAGTGATCTTAGCAGTTTTTGTAGGACCCCTAAGAAAGGTAAGGGTGTGATAGATAGGTCAGAAAGCTCCTTCACAAGCTGGTAAAACTCAATCTCTTGTGTGACCATCTAGCCTCATGAAAAGTATGGAAGCTAAAGTCTCTGGGATTTTCAACAGGTTATGGTTGACCTTATGGTCAAAGGTTCCCAGGTTACCAGAACTTCCTTATGGGAAGCTGGGGCAGAGGCCAGCTGCCTGGAGCTTCAGGACTTCCAGTGATCTTGAGATGCCATGGAGCACATTCGATTTCATAACCAAATCTGTGGGAGGTGTAGGTTGCTAACCGTGTTTTGTTCCTTTAAGCTTGTTATGCTGAAGCCAACATCAAGCTTACCAGTAAGGTTTCTTTCGTCCAAAAATTGTTCTGCTGATGATAGCATCTCATGATCACCAATTTTTTTTTGCACACCAGAATGTTTTTTAAAAAATCGATGCATCATCACTGCATTTTTACTGATAGAGATGTGTGCACAGAAAATGTTCCTGAGATCACTGACATGTTTCACATAACACTGTTTACCACTGCTTAAGAGAGACTGTAAAAGTCTTGTCAAAACCATAATGAATACAGCACACAAGCACTCAGTTACTGATATAACTACCCCTGCTGGAATTCAATACATCAGAGGAGCAGTGAGAAATATATTTTAAAATAGTAAATTTAGCCAATGATCCTACAGTCTGATATAGTTACGAATCTTAACGTCAGAGATTGTAACCTTACAGCAGAACAGGGATTTTCTGAAGGATCCACATAGAAGTCACAGCAGATGAGGATAAGACTGAAGCAGGACTGGATTTTCACATGGATTACAGACTACATTCCTGTCACACCAAAATTATAACATTATATTCACACGTATATATTGTGTGCACTGGCATGCACTTTTTTTTATTAGTAGAATGTCACCGGTGATTTTATTTGGGGATAAAAATGAGGTTCAAAACCTGAGAAATTGTGTCTCTTTTTTTTTTGGTAAAGACACTGAAATATCATTGCTGCATTTCCATCATTTCCATGCATTTCCATCACTGGACACACTTTTTCTCTAGCCTTTGCATGAACTACTGTTCAATAGCTTAGTATGGCTCCCCAGGGGTCTGCTTATATGGACATGAGAAGGTACAAAAAGTACTGGAGTTGATATTTGTTGGCTTTTGAGACACCATTTACTCTTGTTTGAGAATTTGTTAAGGGTATTTTCCTTTCCAGAGACATCATTTTGAAAAAAACCAAACAAGCTTCTACAAATTGAACTAAAATGTTTAAGAAAAAAGGGGTAATTCTTGAAGATACTTGACCAGTTCAGCAAGCAATACAGTAAGATTTGTTCAAATAAAAAAGGTCTAATTTTAATTAACTTTAATTTTAAACTGTATAAGTAGAAAGGAGAAACTCAATACATCTTAAATACAATAGCTATAAAACAGAATTTGACCACGTCACTGTCCATTTGCGTAGCATTCATTTGCAGCATGCTCAAAGCTGAGTTTACAAATGGCAAGCAGATAGCAAGTAGAACAGAAAAGAATAATTTGCCAATATACCAGTATTTGGAAAAGTAGGATCAAAATAATGTTTCGTTTTCATCTTCAACATATGACTTTGTATATGCTGCCCATTATCAAATATGTCTATCTCATCTAGACTTGTGTGTACCTACAAGCTTGCATACATATATGTCTGTCTATGTATTTGTCTACATATGCATGATCTGCAAAATGAACAACTGAATAAGTAAGGTGAAAGTTTTAAGGAAAATGTAATTTTAGAGTTCCGTGTTTACCACGAACAGTGACATGAGTGCCCTGAAGATAAAGATCTAAATAATATAGTTGAAAAATATATTGTTCATATGAGTTAAAAATATACCATTGGAGCCAGCACCGTTACTTCTGTGTATATACCTACCTAATTCTCTATATCGGCACCTCTATCTATGCACTGGAGTAGAGAAATATTAGCTAACAATAGATGCACCTAATTGAAATGTGTATGAATGGTATGTACTATGCACTATCATTTCTTTCTGCAACTAATTTAGAATTCAACGGAATAATATGAAGTCTTTTACTACTTAATTAAACTTTTGTAATGCCTGTTTTACCAAGATGAATAAAATGCATAAATTGTATGAGGTGACATCTAATGCACACAAAAAAGAGAAATGTAAAAAATCAGAACAGTGGGTACATTAAACTGATTCTTAATAATTGAAACCAATTTAATCATTTGAGATTATTTTATTCTAGCTGACGTAATACTGTAGCAGTTTTATTCTAATTATAACCTGTTTCATTTTACTCTGCCTTTCTAGTTAATTATTACAGTCAATTTGTAAAATGACATGGTTCCACATTTGCATAGGTCACTATTAAATAAATGAATAGCTGAAATTACTCTAGCATTGAAGTGTCAACTTTGGTAGAAGTCAAGAGGACTTCAAATGTTCTTCTAACACCCCTTAATGTGTTAATGACCACTATTAAACTGCAATTAAAAGGCCAGAGAAAAAATGCACGAAACAGTTAATAGAAAAATAGCAGAGACACAATTAAAACACTTTGGTTTTTGACTGATAGAAAATAAAGTGATATGCTGAAAGAAGTATAGTATGAATCTATGCCTAACACATGACAGAACTGACAGTTTAATGATAACAAATCATAGGCTGCCTTTTTGGGAGCATTACACGTCAGCTTGACATTAACATCAGTAGTAAACAAGACAATGTAATGATTTTACCTTGTATTTAAATTGCTACTTATTATGGTACTAAATAATAGCTTTAAATAACTTGGTGTCCAGGCTTGTGATGTACTGTGTTTGTATGAGACAGTACTGAAAGATATGTTTAAGTTTTTTGTCATCCTAAATAAAGGATATATGTATGTCTTAGCTGTGCAGTCTATCACGTTTGCATCTGAAACCTTTCCTGAATCCATAACACTGTCATTAGGTTTGTTTGCTCATGAGAAGAAAGAGTAGTGATGATCTAGTCCTAACTCAAAGCAGCCCGGGTTTTTAGGTATCAAGTGGTGTGTGTATAACTCCTAGGCAGCAGCTCAATTAATCAGAGCTATGCCAGACCTATCATACTAACCACTGTTACTTCAAAAGCATACTTTACTGAGAGGCGAACTGAGTAGTATGGGGATGGTACGAGTGATTCCAAAAACTAAATTATGTTCAACATGAAAATCAACATTATGTCTGAAAATTTAAATATGATGTCAGAAAATTCAAAGTTATGGTTCCCACAGGAATTAAAATTTGACCTCCATGTACATAGGTAGTATTTCCTATTACTGCTACATTTTAATCATTCATATAATCTACATCTCCGCAATCTAGATGAGTTAATGTTTGCCATGGGAAATATGACTTCTTGATTTCCTGATTATTATTTGTGTGTGTATATGCTCATCCATAAAGTTAAATTAGTTTTACAGGTTAAATCCTGTTCTGAGTTACACCATAAAAAAAGTAAAACCAGGCTATTTTTAGTGATCCACTGGATTTAAGTAATTCAATTAATATAAACAAAATTATTTTGGATTTCTTATGCCAACTAGAACAGAATTACTGCTCTTCCTAACACTCCATCTGTGATATTGCTTAGTCCATTGTAAATAGGCATTTACTTCTTAGATCAATGGACTAAATCACCATTTCTCTTTCTTATCATTATTCAAAATGAGCAAAAAGAAAGATGAGCACGTTACTTTTTTATGCCAAATTTGCACAGATAACGAAGTTTTTAATGCATTCTTCTACAAACTAGTATGAAAACAAAACTGTTCTTCCCTTTCACCTTATGTTTATTTTATTAAGCATGTAATGTCAGAAAGCCACACAAATTTACAGGAAGATTCACAAAATTTAGAGGAAGATTCAAACACCATGTTGCACATTCTTACAGGAGGACAAAATTATGGTTGCAGACAACCAGGTTTTAAAGGCATTTAAAAATGTAGATAGGCTCCCAATGGGATTTTCAAAGGTTAGATTATTTTGAAAATCCTGCTAGGCACTGAATGTATTTCTTTGAAGTTCTCATACATGTGTAAGTTCATACATTGGAGAAAAAATGCACATAATCAATGGAATAATTGGAATAGATTCAACCATATCCATTTCATGTGCACCACAGATTTTCATGTGCTTAAGTCTGTTTGTGTCCAGATCAATGCAACTTCTTTTGCTGTTAAAAATGAGAGATAGTAGTTATACTGTGCAGCTGCAGCACTAAATTGTCCATTATTTATAGCTTCTCTATTTCAAAATCTCATTTCTTTAAAACATTCAAGGTTCTAGTCCTGCTGAGGACTAAACCCCAGCTGAATGTGAATGGGAAAAATTAAAAGGAAAAATAAAAGAGATAAAGGTATTTTATAACATTTGCACAATTCAAAAATTGTTAAAAAACATTTTTTCACAGGCTTTTTGTATTACAGCAACTTTCCTTTTAGAATTGCAAAGAATAAGAAAACTTAGTACACTTTCTTGGAGAATATTTTTATGTAGATAGTTTGGCTGGGAACACAGGTTCACCAGAAATTTATATGCATATAACATCCATATTATATCACTTTTATAGGTTCTTTATCTATTCTTGCTAGTGTCCTCTATGGTTTTCCCCTTTTCGCTGGTCCT
Organism: Numenius arquata; assembly: GCF_964106895.1. NCBI lineage: Eukaryota > Metazoa > Chordata > Aves > Charadriiformes > Scolopacidae > Numenius > Numenius arquata. The sequence goes on from NC_133577.1 coordinate 104,512,453, forward strand.
TAGCACAAAGGAGTGCCCAACAGACACTGTGCCAGTTCTTGCTCCCTGTTGATCCAAACATGAGCCAGTTTACAGCCGGGCTGATGCAGACAGTCTGGGAGGCACAAGTGCTCTCCTTGGGGGTCCCTTACATGAGTCCTGGCCATCAGAGGAGTTCTCAGCCTGTCAAGTCTCTCTGCAGTTGCCCAGGTGCAGCAGCACAACCTCTTATTTACAACATCAGCTGAAACACCCAAGTGCACCCAATTGCCCAGACACCACTATCTACCACCACTGGCCAGTGCAAGACCTGGGCAAGAGAAAGAACCAAGTGTATATTAAAGCACAGGAGAGTCAAATGGAATGGTTAACCTGGTTAAAGTAAGAACAGAGTATATCATCAGGAGATCTACAACAAAAAATATAAAAACATTTGTGAAGCAGAAGTAAGTATAAACATAGTTCGGGCTTTCTGTGGGGAATAACATGACCTAAAGCACAGAAATAGTGGCACAGAGGAGTAATTCCAGCAAAGGGAGAAGATTAAATGGTGCCAAGCTTAGGTTTTCCTTTAAAATTGTACTCAAAACCATAGTGACAGCAGTTAATTTAAACACTTTAAGCATTTTTAAACTGATCCTTTTCAAAAATCAGTTTGGAAATGCTACAAACCAGTTCTAGTGAGCTCACATAAGTGACAATTCAGTTAGAGAAAACAAGTTTTTTATGTTTGGGGGGAAAAAGGCCCTATAAACAAATTGAAACACGTCTGGTTGTTTGTTTTTTTTTTTTTCAATTTGTTTTTAGTTTTCTAAAGTTTTTTGTAACAACCAAAAAAACCACCCCACCTAGTAATTGCTTTGGAAAATATTTAGGATGACTGTTGTGGTCATAGATGTATATGTATATGTATATGTATATGTAATTGTAAAGTTAACAAAAATGTAGATCTATTTAAGGGAGGGATGACAGTTGTTGAGCATTGTGATGTATCATCTTGACATGAACTGAATGAGGTAGATTAGTGACTGACACTAGCAATGTCATAATTTACATTGCAGCACACACAAACTCCGTGGAAATATACTATTAGCACTTGGAGTAAGCAGTGATGAGTAACGAGATAAAAATTGACAGTGTCGATAGTCATAAGCCCTCACAGTCAAGAATAATGAACTGTACTATGTGTATGTATGTTAATATGTGTGTATATCTGTCTGTCTGAAATGTGTCTATAGGAACTTTAATTACACTAAGTTTTGTGAAGCAACAATCCAAAGTCATAGATTAGGCAAGGAATCTCAGTGAGGTCTCCTTAAAGTCTATGGAGTGTGATTTACTCTATATGTGTCTTCACCTCCGCACATGGTGTAGGCATGCAGTCAACATTACTGCTTACCCTATTTCACTTGCCAGAAATTGGTCTAGCATGTGCACAGCTGTACACAGATAAGGGAAATACCCTGTTTTAATTGGCCTACATTTCGAAGTACTGTTTTGCTTAGTTAGAGTCAGACCAAGAGTAAGTTTTACAGGCACAGTGGAAAGCAGATACATACCTACTGTAGCATATCATACCATAACAATCAAAGAGTATCATGATCCAGTGGTTACTCCAATTTGATAAAATTTGTTTCCAACTTTGATTGCCTGAGGTATATTGGGCAAGTGACTCATGAAATCGGGTCCAAAGTCCCCGTCACTTTGGGGTGCACTAGTAGCACCACAGAATATCCTACTTCTGGCAGGAGCGGGGAGTGTGGACATCTGGCCTCGCTGGAAAACACCTCAGGTGTATAAGTGTATCCAAAAGCTGCATCTCCAGGTCAGCAGTGACATGGTCAGAAGGGGACAGGGCCCTGAACCACTTAGGGAGAAGGAAGCTCCATCACATTGGTGGGAATATTACGTGCTAGCGAGTGAGAATAAAGTTGTTTAAAGTTCCCTTTGTGGTGGAGAAATCCGTTATTGATGGCATGTGAGGGTTAAATAGCCTTTTCCTCAGTTTCTCTCTGTAGAAGCCCCTGTCAAAGTAAATAACTTTGACAATCTCAGATTAAAGTTATTCTTTCAGTGCCAACTCTGGATAGCTATCGCAATGTTATAAGGATGGGAACTATATTAATGCCTCGATGGAGAGATGATTATTATCTTTTGTCCTTTCTTTCTAATAATGTTTGCATCATATTGACATGAGGTGGATAGAATAGACTAGTGACTGCCACCAGCAGTGTCAGAAATAATGTTAAGTTTTATCAAGAAATTAAGTAATGTATTTTGCAGTCATTACCATAAATATGGTGAAATACAAACTTGGCAAGAAACTGTGCTTTCGTCTTCAGTAGCCTGGAGCAGAGGCCTGAGTATATCCTTCTGGTCCACCCACAACTCCCGAAGCAACCATTACAGTGCCCCAGGCAGATGGTGGGCAGGACAGATCTTTAAAGATTAATTTCTCCCTATTTATTAAAAAAGCATCTTACACAAGTTTGGTGCCATCTAAAGTTAGTAATTAAAATAGGAATATGGGGGTGTTTCGTTGCTGTGGAGGGTAGGGAGACAAAACTGTTAAGAAAAAGGAAGCTGTCAGAAAAGATAAAAACAAATATAGTGAAATACCAAAGACTAATTGAACTTCCCATATGGAAGGAGAGCAAAAGCAATGTCTCATTTAGATTTCTATTGCCCCTTTTGGAGAGGAAATGAAATAATGGGCATCTGCATGTTGTATCTGCTGGGATTTTATTTCATTTTCCTTCTTTTTGTTGCTCTATAAAACAAAGTTTCCAGAATGATTTATGTGTCAGGTTTATATTTCCAGTTTTTCTAATGGAGCAATTTTATTTTAAAAGGTAAAATATATTTTTTAACTTACCAGTGACATCATTCTCCACATTGGATCAATTATCTATGCACTGAATAAAGTTTAATTGAACCCTTTTAAATCTGTGCAGCTGTTGTGCAGTGAAATAGGCAGGTGGATTATCTCATTAGTATTAACCTAAATGTTCTGTGGTCTTTGCACATTTTAATGTGTGTGGTGTATATATTTGGTAATAGTTCTTAAGTTGTTAAAAATAAGATAAGTGGTATAAGAAAACTTTGATAATAATTTATGTAATATTTGGTTCTTAAATGGGATGAATTAAGGGCATTAAAATGATGAGTGATTCCACAAAACCTATTCCAGCAGACAGAGTGAATGAAAGTATTAATTTGAAAACTTCTGACCTATTTTAATTTTATTTTAGGAGTGCTGTGTTTTACGCATTGATGTTACTATCAGGATTTTAACTGGGCTTTCTTCCAATCAGCTTAGCTAACAAATCCTTTTGTAAGGTTTACCAGCATCAAGCACTTCTACCTCATCTTCCAGGAATCTATTTTTCTAAAGATATTATTTGTTCTTAGGACCAAATTCTGACACTGCTTACACGAGTGACTAGGGCATAAAGCTGAAAAAATGGGCCAGGACCACAGCACGTATAAAATGCTATAAAGTGACTGAGCTATCTTGACTTAACTATCTGAGAAAGTAGTCCACCGTTTTCAGATCTGAGGGTGAAGGATCAATGGGAGTTCTGTTTAGGGGATGTTGTGTCTCCGAACTTATGGGATGTCAATGCCAGGCAGCACTGAATTTACTCAGTGAGAGGCTGACCTGGTGAATATATTCAGGTTTTAAAGGTCAGTTTTCTGCCTTTGCTCAAGTCCCATAAAGAGAGCACTTACGTGGGTAGAAGAGGTATGCTTCGCATTACTGCCAAAGGGGACCCCTCTGTGGGCAGTGAGCTGACTCCAGCCTTGCCAGCTCCAAGGAGGAAAAGGAGATTTCCCTCTCCACAGGAAACCCATCTTGTGTTTGCATGGGGAAAGGAACAAGTTGGTGAGCTTCTGGAGGCTTGCAGCTCCTGAATGCGAGATCATTCCTTCTTCTGAGGATTACCATGTTTTCTCCTTTGGATTGGTGTTGAAGATCCCCTTCCCACCTTCCTAAAGAGCTGAGTAATGGAAAAAGTTCTCAGGAACAGAAAAAGCTCAATTTTGACACAAAAAAAGGAAAAAAAAAAAAAAGAGGGGGTTGGGGGAGTAAGGTAGAGTGAAGAAGAAGTCAAAAGGAAAAAGGACCTGGACATCAGAAGACACAAGCTAGGAGTTACTTGCCAATTAACTGTGAAAAGAAAGAGAAACTCTATAGACGCTGACTGATCACTAAAGTTTTACTTAATTTCACAGGAAAATGTAGAAGCTCAACTCATTACACATACATAGCTCACATCAAATCCATCCCACCAAATGCCTAGGAGAAGTGGTAGCAGACTAATTATATGGGCAAACAACACCAAAGTAACTCCTTGGCCTGCAACGTCTTCCATCAGCCCTCATATTTGGTAACATGTAAACTGCTACCTTGGGATGTGCCATCTCTGCAGCTAAATGAGTTGATTCAGGCATGAGGAGCAGTGGTCACACGGAAATGCAGCAGTATTTAATCTGAGCAGCAGAGGAAATTAGCCCTTGTGGAGTGTCGTGCTGTTACCCCGCTTCCACGCGCTGAGACAGCTTGCTTGGCACTGCACAGCAGGGTTCACTGGAAGCATTCCTGCCCTCACATTTCTCATGGTATATTGGGATAGTTCAAATTGGTTCCTTTAAAAATTGCTGTGTTCTGTACCATCTCCATTTTCCATTTTTGATTTGTGCCAGAAACTTTCAGAGTTAAAATAGCATTTTGTTGCCTTTCTCCTTGCTTTTCTTCCCTAAGACTTGAGCTAGAAAAGCAGATTTTCAAGCTCAGGACTTGTCCTCTGTGTCTCAGTGGAGGGTAGGTAACACAACCCAACATTACAGAAGTTATAATCTCTCCTGTTATCTAAAAATAGCATGGGGACAAATGACAGTAAATATACATCCAAGGAAAACAGTGTTAGAAATACATGCTGTGCACATGTGATATTTAGCAACAACAATCAGAAGTTCTCAGAAGAACTAAAGATGAATGAAATCACAAAAAGGAACATTTCCCTGTGTCTTCAAAAGCTTTTTTTTTTTTTTCCTTTGGCATGTTAAGTTTTCTTAAACTTGCTTTGATCAGCTTAACTGTCCAGCTTCAGCTGGACCACAGCAAATGGGCATCCTAACCTGGGAGAATCCTCAGCAGCAAGTTTTTAAACAATGTTAAACATGCTTGTGAGCCCAATAGTAAAGAAGTGTTACAGTTAAATGTTATATTCAGTACCCTGATCCATCCTTTAAATCTCACTCTAATCTTAGAAAGATTAAGCAACAAATGCATAAGACGTAAGACGTGTAAAGGTGTGCTTGGGAGGGGGCTATGAGGAAAATACTTAAAGGAACGTCTCGTTGCCAACAAGCGTTCCTGCTCCATTTTATGTACCTCCCAACAGCTGACTGCAGAAGCTGCTTCAGCTCCAGCTCTGTTGTACGGCCTGGGGGATTAGTGAAAGAGACCACCCTGGAGGTTGTTAAATAGAAAAAATAGAGTGCCTGCCAGCTGGGGGCCAATTGATTGCTGCTAGTGTGTGTAAGGCAGTGATGAGAGGGAGGTGGAGAGGTGATGGGATTTGCTCCTGAACAGTTGGTTATGTGAAGGACTCTCACTGCCTCAAAGCTGTTGAGGCCCTTGCAATTGTCCTATAGTTTCTCCCTGAGTGGCTGCTAGATTTTCTTGCTGGAAAAAATTATGGATGTAGCATAGTCCTGAAGGAAATGTCATTATTAGCAATGAAAGGGTTAGAGGCTTACTCCTGCCTGATACTGAGCACCTTCACAACCCACTGCATTCGGCTGCATATAGGAACAAACCCTGTAAGAACTATAAGGACTATAAGGTCCTTCCCCTTATGCAAGAAGGGCTTGCAACACGAGCTTAGCGTTTTCATTAAGTATCATAAAATGGTGCATAGCACTGCTTCGTTCCAGGAAAACAAGATTCTTCGCAGATGATTTGTGGAAATCATCTCTTAAGGCCCTGAGGACAATCAGTAGATAAAACAGTGTGGTTTTCCATTTTTCTAATTTACAGTTTTGTTTACAAAACCTAAATTAAATCTCTACATGCAAATGAAATGGCTTAGTTATTCCTGCAGGCAGAGGTTAGCAAGTGGGGTCTGTCTTACCCTACATGTAAACATGAATAAAAAATGTGTGCATGTTTATCTAAATGTGGGGCATGTATCTAGAGTGATAAATTGATATTTCTTGTTTGATTATACTAATATTCAACTCTTTTTTATACTGCTGCTAAGACTGTCAACATCATTTGCCCAATCAGGGAACCTGAGATACCTAAACATTAACTTTCTGTGATGCTGAAATCCGATACATTATTTTTGCTCGGTTTTCTGTCTTTTGGTTTCTAATCCATGACAGAGTTGTCGATTTTACCAGTGACTGCTTAGTTTTGTTAATATCCTTTTGAGGAAGAATTTGTCAGAGGTATTTTGACAGTCCCGTTAAGGCAGCTCTGCCAGCTATCCTTTACCCAGAGTCTTGATGAGACGATCAAGGAGTTCTAGAATGTTTCCTTTTTTAGCCAAATCTCTGACTGTTTTGCCTCATCACAGTCTGCTCATCAAGATCTCGTACATTGGGTACTAGGATAATTTTGGCAGCACATCGGTGGTTTTAGACAGGGGAAAGAAGTGCTGCAAGGAAACTTTTACTTTGTTACCATAAGCTTGACATGAATTGCTGCTGTTGCTTTGTGTTTGTGTCAACCCATTGCAAACAGGCACCCTCAGAGATGGACATTGCTTGTTGCAGATAGAAATTATGGAAAAATTAATCTAGAATCCTTACTGTCTTTGAAATTTCCAAGAGGACAAGACCTGTTCAGAACTGGGAACAAGCACCAAGTTTTCCTGACTGCAGGACAACTGTGTGAGCCAAGTCTCCGGTCTCCATTTAATAGGACGGAGGCAAAAGAATCACTCGGCATTTCCAGACAGTGTTAGAAATGGTTAAACCACTTCTCAAAGTACTCTTCTTACCTGAATTTCTGTGTTTAGCTGCAGAACAAGCATATTGCACAGCAGCATTTTATCTGTTACTGAATATGAGGTCTGATGGAAGATGTTGTGAGCCACAGAAATACTTGCGTGCTGTTAACCTTCCCCATTGCTTGCATCAAGTTCTCAAAAATACACTGAGATGCTGAAATTCCCTATTTCAGAAAAGGGCCCTACCACAATGGCCTTTGTAGTGAGACAGTCTGATAGCAACTTAATATCTCTGTTTCTATAGTATTTGTACTGACTGGGTGATTTTTAGACTTGTGAGATTTGCTACTTTCACATCTGTGGGACAAGACATTACCCAGTGACCTACGTTAACAAGAGTGATTGATACCTGAGATGTTTTAAGCCTACTCTTGTCACTCCTTTACCTTTTGGTACCCTGTCGATGCAGAACTGACTTCCTTTGCTGGAGGATGTGGTCAACCCATTTCTGCATCAGACATTTGCATGTTCTTTATCCTCTCTGGCTGGTGAGATTTATTTCATATCCACGCATCCAGTCTAATAGAAGTGTCTTGTATGGTTGTGACCATTTCCAGTAACAGTGTGTGGAAAAGGAATCAGTATAATTATGGTATTGATTAATTTGATACTACTGTAAGTGGGAAGATCAGTAAGGATAAGTGTCTTCTACGTTACTACAGAAAAATAACTACAGCTTACAGTAAAATCGAGTAAGAATTCTGTTGCAGAAGAAAAGGCAATTTTGTCAAATACAAAGAACTGTTTGAGGATGGTGAAATGGCTATAGGTTGCCAAAATCTGCAGCTGGACGTGACATTCTGGAAAGATATCAGCAGGGAATTGAATAATGACAGTTCCCTAAAGTCCACCAGCCATCTGATTTTAGTTTCTTCGCATTTGTACACATGTTTTTGTTTATTATGTAATGAAAATTTGACACATGTAAACATACTAAGTTAAGTGGGATTTGAAGGTGGGCTTTAGTTGGAGAAATCCTATAAAAATGTCTAAACTCATTTTTTTCTTTCAGGCCAGAGGGTTTTAGAGAGATCAACTTTCTACATGGCAGCTGGGCTCCCTGTGGTGCTGTATTTTATTTCATGTTTTATAGCATGTAGCTTCTAGATTTAAAAACAAAACACACTATTCACTTCCTGAACAGACCTGCAACTGAATTAAAAAAATATTTGCAATACACATAAAGTGGGAAGGAAGGTAGCACAGTATGTGAGATGCCTTTTATTCTCCAAAGGCCAAAGGAGCACAAACATGAATGCAATTAAGTATACGTGAGATAAGGAAAGGCTTCGTTCACCTGTGCCCCATGAAGAAACATATTCCTCTCCTCCAAGGAGATGCTTAGTGGCTGGTGTGTTCACCACCATCTAGATGGTCCTTGAATTCCTATGCCTCAGTCTGTCTGTGATGGCTGTAGAGAGCGTTCATTGTACAGGGAAGGTGAGTCCCCACATCCTACAGAGCTGTTCTGACTGTGTCCATCTGTCTGCCTGTCCATCCTACCCAGGTCCCCAGTCTGCCCACCTTGCTGCTTCTGTGTTGGCTCAAAACCTTACTTCTGGTCTTTAGTCATAGCTAGCTGAGACCAGCTACTTTTGACCATGTCTGCATCCATGACCCATCCCATGTACTTTCAGATTTCCATGGCTGCGGAGATGGCACAGATTTGCTTAAAATGCCTGAGAGAGGGAACTGAAATTAACGTATGTGGAAATTCAAACTATGAAATATCTGACAGTCTTCACAGCAACATGGATAGCTCTCACCATTACCTAAGTATATATCCATAACTGACACATTAATAATTTAATGAAAAAATTTTCTAAGCAAATCCTCTTCTAACAAAGAAAATTCAGTGAAATCCAGTGGAGAATTTGAACTATATTTATTTTATTTGTTTATACACATCAGCCATGGGAATTAAGATGAACCCAGTAAATCAGAGGACTTCCAAGGTAGAAATTCCTTTGGGGATGGTGATGGCAATTCTCAGCACTATCAGAAGCAACATCTGGAGTTGTCCTTCAAACGGGAGTTGCTGATTAGACAGACATTTGAGGCAGCCTGGATTTCCTCTTAGTTCAGTTTCTTCCAATGGACTTCATCGAAGCCCTTGCTACAAACTGAAGTTTCTCTTCGCTTTCCCCTCCATCCCCAATGGAAAACCCAGAGGGAATGTACATCTCTTGAGTGAACCCCTGTTCCACGTGTCAGGCTGACCCAGGACCAAGTAATCTGCACATCTCTCCTCCATCTTCACCACATTGTGCTTCTAAATTTGAATCCTGAATGGGTCACATAAAGTGAAACAGAGTTTGGAGATTTATTGTAATCACATGCTGACATTTTCCCACATCACTAACCTACCACATGATTTAGCAGGATTGTCAGCTCCTGCTTGAAGGAAGGTCAGGGCAGAAATAGCAAGGGTGTTGTAAGATGGCATGGAGGCCTTCTGACAGCACAGCGTGGGAAGCTTGTAGATTATTTGTTGCAGTCTCATCCTTTAAAAAAGCTCCTGAGGCTGTCATTTTGATATTAGCAAAAAAGTAATTTACACTTTATAAGACACCCAAACTCATAAATCTTAAATGACATTTCTGTTTTGAGCCTGAAAAATAAAAAGTTTTAAGCCTAGTTCACAAAATGTTCGTTCGGACAGTGTCCAGCTTTAAAGTGGAAAAGTAGAAATTATATTTTCTGGCAAAAATATGTTTTTTACTATTCATAAATTCTTCTTTTTTTCTCTCTCCATTCATAAAAGCAAAGCTACAGAGAACTTAAGAAACCAGAATATTTCGCTAAAATATTATAGAGATATTTACTGTAATGCTCTCTCTGTCTTTCCTTTTCTCTCTCCATCTCTCACTTACACTCTCCTTCTTTCTCACTCAGTATATCTTCCTGTTACAAAACTATGCCTGTGACATGAAGCTGCTACTCCACTGCCAAGAAAGTGAGAGTAAAGGTAATAGGTGCCTTTTTCATAAAAACAAATTCAGTGCTATCTCACATAGTTTGCTCCTCTAACCCTAAGTTCTGAAACAAACCAAAAACAGCCAGGGAGTAGGGGGAAAAACCCGAGCATGAATTAATTTGATGATACTGTGTTAGCTTTGTACTTCAGATTTAAAAAAAAAAAAAAAAAAAAAAAGAAGTAAGAATTCAAAATAAGCTTTCTGTTGGTTTTGCTTTAGACACTGTGAAAATATCAAGCAGGAGGTTACTTTTGATTCTGATTTTTCATTTTTTAGCCACTTATTAACTTTCAGACAGTTTGGGAAGCTAAATTTACACTTTCCAGGATTTGTTAAGTAAGGATTTGCACTAGTGCGGTAATACAGCCACACTTGAAAGACATTGGCACTCTCTTTCATGGTCTCACTGAAAAGGCTGTGGTAGGAAGGCAGCTGTGTTGGTCTCTGTGATATAGATAGAGTGTGATATAATCCATTAGGTAGTAATGCAATATGTGACTGTTTAAAAAAGCAAAAAATATGTGTGTCCCTGGAAAAGCATTTATTTAATGACTAATAGCAGAGAAAGGAGGTGAAAACAATATATAGGGAAGATCATCCAAGTTAGTGGTTTTGAAGAGAAGAGGACTCATAATAGTTTGCCATACTCCTACCTGGTAACACCTTTTGTGAATTCTCAGGCTGCGAGATAATTGCTCTCTTGGCAACATCATTTTCGTTTTCCATTTTGAACAGCTCACATTACCTTCTGTCCAGCCTGGATATTTTTATATTCCTGTGCTCAGTAACAAATTCATATCCGTATATCCCAGGTGGAAAAATCTGGGAATTTGCTTTTCTAAGCCATGGTAAAAAGTAGCTTTCAAACCACTTGCTTTTGTTCTTGAGGAGGGACACTTGGTCCCAAGTTTTGTCTTCGTTCTCCACTCTCCACCAGGAACAAGCAGATAAGTCATTTTGGAAAAGGTCACATTAACCCATTCTGACTTACTCGTGCTCTTCTGTAGATGACCGCTCAGAACGAAAACTACAAAACACAATCCCAGGCTGGGGATCATCATCAGGCAGGCTTCAAAGCAAAGTTAAACACCCAGGGAGAATTCATGAGGATATTTTTAAAAGAGAAAATGTAAGCTGATGATGACCCATTAAGCAAGAAAATTGGCACATAGGAGCAGGAACAGATAGGGAAATAGGGAAATGGACATAAAAACTTTTCTGTTGTAGTATCTACTATAACATACAGACTGCATGGTCCCTCTGCAATTATACTCTCAAAAGAAGAAGGGTTACATAGTGCAACTTGCAGGACAGTCTGTTCAAGGGATTCACTGATGCAGGAGCTCATCTAGCCAAGTAAAATGGCTGGGTTAATTTAAAAACAAATTAAAAACCCCACATAATTTTATGATAATTAATAACATTTCCTAATACTAGCCCAATCTTGTGATTTGGGGTGCAGACTGATTACTGCAAGGCCTGGGAAACCATTCTCTCTTTTGCTTGGTTGGAGGGATGCACTGTTATTATTTTGTTCATCTTTCTCTAATCCCTCATTCCACTACTACAGTCAGGATACACAACTTGATGGACTAATGGTGTGATCCAGTGTGGAAAATTCTATTTTTTCATGTAATTATAATGCATTTTTTATTTTGTTCTACTTTCTTACCCTCCAGGGTATTAGAATTTTCTTCTTTTTTACTCTTAATCCTCTCAATCCTCTTTTTCAAACTCAACACTTCCCAAAACCTTTCTCTCCTGTTTCCTCCTTCTCCCTTATTATTCCACTGCTTTGTTCTCCCTTTCAGTTATCCTATTCTCTCCACATTATTCTTTCACCCTTGCTTAGCCTTCTTTCTCTCTTCTGCTGGCCAGTGGGAAGGAATGCAATAGGTCAGGCAAAGCACTAGAACACTTACTTTTAAATCCAGAATCAAGCTGATTTCCAGTCCCAACATATTTCTCTTAATATTTTAGTTGCTTACATATTTACAGTCACATTTCCCTGTCTTTTTTGTTCTGATGGACTCCAGACAGATACTCTGTGCTAGTGCCTGATGCACTAGGAAAGAGTCTAAACTCTTTTCCTGGCTTTGACATGAGTCTTTCTTCTGGATGGCAGCAGTAACCTGGAAGCAGGATATTCATTCAAGATTTCTCTGCAAAAATTCTCCATCAACACTGTTAGCTTCCTTCCTCCCTGTTGCATACCAACAATTAAGCCTTACTGGTCTCAAATGACCAGCACAGTGCATGGAGCTACTTTCTATTTGCCTTTTATCCCTATT
>NC_133577.1:104529722-104532222 GCF_964106895.1 Numenius arquata
CCAGACCTGTAAAAATGCATTTCTATAGTTAGAGTAGCAAAAGGTTTGGCCCTATCCTGTGTGACCCATTTGAGCCATCCTGTCAATAGGAATATTTCCTGTAAATGCCAGTGGAACTTTGAATATTTTCTGAGGACTGCAAATATGTCAAGGCAGGGACAACAACTTACACATTTACGTGGTGTTATAAATCTCCTTTTAGGGGATGCTCTCAGAACAATAAAGATAATGATAATAAGAGGGAAAAAATTGTACGAGTGGTGTAAAACTTTCCACAGTGCATGAGGCTGTGTCACAGCTGTCTCACATCTGGGATTGCCTGAGAGCAGGCAGGCAAACTCTCCGGGCCACCTTGGAGGAGGCGATGAGGAGTAAGGACACAGAACCAGAATACAGGCTAGGCTGCAGAGGACTGCTTGTAACAGGGACGAGCCAGTGGGGAGAGCCCATGCAGATGTGCATTTAATGGCTGTGACCCATCAGAAGGAGGCACAACCACCATGCTGGGAAGGCGAGCGAGCAGCAGCTCTCTAATCTGGCCGGGCACGACCATCTCCCCTCCATATGTTCCCTCTGTGTTTCATCTACATAAAGACTGATTAATCTGCCTTCATACACCTGGAGTGACTTCCAGCACAAAATAATCGCCCCAATAACCAGCAATTCAGGGAGGCCGCCACAGGGATTGCAAAGGTTGATTTGCCAGAGTAGATGAGTGGAGTTCAGATTTCTTCATGGTATCACAGTGGAAGGGATTACATGTGTGTTGATGGGAAGTGTTTCAGAGGTGTCAGCTGTAACTTTAATATTTTGATGGTTTTGGGTTTTTTTGGTTTGTTTTTGTTTGTCATCTAGTCAGCTAAACCTTAAAAAGCAGAAAACTTGTGAGTGTGCACACCTCCGTGAGTGTGAAGTTGTTTGATATATAAAATCAAATGTTGTGTTCCCGTTGGAACATCAGTTAAATTTAAAAAAAAAAATAATGTAGCACAAAAGTAATTTCTACTCCCTGGATCTTATGGTAGGCAAAGTAGCAAAATTAAAGCACTAGAGCCACCTTCTGACTGCACTGAAATTGCTGCATCCTGATAATGGTGACAGCTTTAATACGTTAAATGGAAGGGAGCACGGTACATATATTTCAGTTCTTTGTATCATTACCCTAATGGCCTGGCTCAATAAATACTACATTTTTCTGTAAATGGTGGGATTTTTTTTCTTTATTTGTATGGAGCATTATCACTATATGTAAACATTTCATATCTATGTTTGTGATTACTTCTGTTCATCAAGTTATAAAAGGAAATACAATGGTGCTCATTTCTATAGGAAAAGCCCTGTATAGTACGTGTTTCATTAGGGCAGAAGTCCCAAGTTCTCAAACCAAAACACATAAACAACAGCCAAAATAAGATTCAGTCCAATTCACTAAACAAGGAGAAAAAAGGAAAAAAAATTGAATAATTTGGCTGATATTTTACCCCCCCCCAACCTCTCAATGTATGCAGTGTCTATAACCCTTAACTGAAACAAACAAATGCAGTTTTATAAACTTAATACTAACTAGATATTATACAGGATTATTGGCATTACCTTATCCACATGGCAACTCAAATCTTGCTCTCTTATATGACCATGAAACTCCTCAGAAGTCAATAAAGTTGAATGGGTGCAGAGCAGAATTTTGCCGCATGTGTTTACTCAAATCTTAACCCTTCCTGCTTACATTGAAGCCCTAGGAGGGAAAATATACACAAATAGATTCCTAAAGACCTTTTTTGCCCGTATTTTGTATATGTAAATATTTGAACTGCTATTCTACAGACATTACCTGCATAAAATACTTAACTCAGCATAGGTGTTCATCTGAAATATTGCAAAGTGAACTAGCCTCAGTGTTATACAGTGTTTATTTGAATTAAGTATGTTTGAAATTTGTTACTTGTTAAATTGGTCTGTTTAAAATATAGCAAGCTTCATAGCGCGTATTGTTTTGAGTGCATTCGGTATTATTACAAATGCTGAACAAATGTTGTCAGATTTATTTTATGTAAGTCACACTTATGAATTGAGGCAGAATTTTATTTTGCCAAATATACAGAAATATCTGGGGGCTTTGGTTATTGCCTCTTGAATTGTCTTCCGCTTAGGAAATTGTTTTCAAGACTGTGAATTGCTCTAATTGAGCAGAGCTACATTCTTCAGGATTTTAATGTTAGCTTTCTTGGTACTGTTAATTACAGCATAAGAACGATGAGAGTGAGAGAGGCACTTTTTCTGAATGGAAACAAGTTGTAGCACATTAAGCCCAGCATACTGTATTATTTTAAAATGGGAAGGGAAAGGGTTTAAAAATAACTGTTAAAGGGGAAATTTTATTCCACTATTTGTTTTCTATGAACGATTCCCTATCCATTGCTAGTTTGCTTTGGGAGTGCAAAAGAATGATCAAAACCCATAAGTTTTCTAGATTGGGTGTCTGCAAAAGCTTTACTTTCAT
>NC_133577.1:104537222-104641722 GCF_964106895.1 Numenius arquata
GTCAGGGCTTCATTTACTCCTCTACACCTGAGCCTTAGGTTCAAAGAGTCTATTCAGTTCAAGATAAAAGCTATTCCAAGCTGTAAGAACAAGCATCGTTCTTTTAATAAGTGTATAAGATGGTCACCAGTAACAGTGTTTGGTGAAATTTGTGTGGATAGACTGGTTGATTAAGCATTTTAAAACCTGTCTGTTCCTATACAGCACTCTACAATGTTATACTTCACAGTATTTGTTTTCATAAGTCTGCACAGAGGCCAAAGCTGCAATACACTTATGAAGAATATTTAATAAAAGAGAACTTGAGTATCCTTGAGAGCTAGGTTCTGCCTCACAGATGTGACCTGCATTGTGGGGCTGTGTTGCATCACACTGCAAGGTTAAATTAAAGTTGGCCTTCCACCTCACTATTGCCAGTTAAGGTGATTCTATCATGGGGATTTTATTGTATGTCTCATGATATTTCATATTTTTCTTAATCCCTGGCTCCTGAAGTCATGCAATTCACTGGGGCTTAGTGTTTTCATTAAAAGGAAAAAAGTTTCTAGTCCTTACAGTGTAGACGGCAGCATGAAGACTGCAAGCCTGAGAATACCCCCACAGCTGGATGAATGAAAAGTAGCCTGGGTTTGTATTTATTTGTTATTTACATCCCACAAATTTTAAGCATATCTCATGAGTCTGAATCCCTGATGGATGATTTTTGAACTTCTATTATCTTTTGCTGATTCTGATAGTCGATAATAATTCACAATATGGCAAATTGTGCTGTCGTTTATGACTGTTGCAGTAATGATACACAAAAACCTGTATATATATATATGGTACTTTATATATATGTATATATATATATGGTACTTTGGATATATGGATATATAAAATATAAGACCAGAGAACTTAAGTAGCTATACAGACTGGACATACACACAAAGAGAAGGAGTGTCTTAGAAAAATAAGGACTGTTTTCCAGTAACACTGATCATAATCAGGGCTTCCTGCCTTGTGACCCCAGACAGCTACAGAGTATGGAAGTTGCTGTTGTTGAATTAGGGAGTTAATGAAAATTCCCAAAGACTGAAAACTAGTGTCTTCACTGATCTACACTTATAATAGGATATCATCTGAAAAAAAATAAAAAATCAGTTGAGAGATGACTTCCAAAAAGTGCAGAGTGGATCTCTCTAGCATGTCTCAGTGACATCTTTACTTTAATTCTCCACATAAGGACAAAATACAGTGACATCATTAAAAACTCTCTGCTTATGATGCCAGTGGGAACAGTCTACTAATGAGTTTATTATAGAAATCCTCATAATAGTGCCCACAGAAAATTTGGCCCACTTCAGGAAAATGTCAGAAAGATCAAAGACTATGGCTACATCATGTTGGCCACAGCCAGCTGCCAACTCTATCAGCTTTGGCCACTGACAGTACTTTCAGCCAGTGGCGTATCGGTTGTTCACTCCAGTCATACATTGCACTTATGACATCTCCTTCCCTCCAGGGTTATTTAATCCAATCTGGTCCTATTGCACTTGTCCCACTAACTGTTCTCTTTCCCTTCTAGGTCATGTTACCTATGCATTGCAGCTTTGTGTTGCATCTAACTCTTCCTTCTTTGGTCAGGAACATGTTACTCAGGCACTCCAGCTAATTTTTCCTCATATTTGCCTGCTGTAACAAAGATATTTCACTCATAAAGTACACACTAGCTGTCACTCTATTCCTCTGTGGAGGACATGTCACCCATGATAGCTAAGCCAGCTGTCATTCATGCACAGCACTTCCAACCTTATATCTAGGGCATGTCACTCATACACTTCAGCTGTCCCTTACACCAGATGTCCTTTAAATCTAGCACACCATTCTTCTATCTACTACATGTTTGTGTTCATTACAGCTGTCCCTTTTCCCTATCACTTTCCTCTCCTGTTTAGTAAATGTCATTCAATCGTTCACTCCATCTGTCTTCTTCTTTAAGTAATCCCTTTCCTGTCTATATACTAGCTCCCTTAAAAACTCTATTTTACTTGTACTTTATGGCTGCCTGTTGTACCTAGCACTTTGGGATAGATTTGGAAGAGTGATTTAGAGGCCTTAATGAGTCTCTAAGCATGTAGTTTAATACTTAGTCATCATTAGCACTTAAAATTCCCTCCGTTCAGCAGGTGTCTATGACAGACTAAGTTTTCTCCAGTGAAGCCCTTTTGATATCCAAGTTTTGCTAGGTGTGTATGAGCAAAATGTCTCTTGCCTAGGCAGTGCTGTTCCAGTTCATGCTTGGATTCACAGGAGATTCACAAATCATGTGCTCCTCCACCTTTCTTACTTGACAGTTCCATCACAATAACCATTTTCAGAGCATGCCTATCCAACAAAGGCAGTGAGATTCTCCTTCCCCTTCAAATGAGAGATTGGAAATTATAGATTTAAATCAGGCATACATTTAAATTCTTCTTCCTCCTTCACCTTCTTCAAGCTGTGATTTAACATGAGACCTTTTCTGCAGTGGAAGAGTACCTTGACCAAGGGATGATAGTGACTTTTTAAATATTCTCTCTTACTTAATCCCCTACCTTGGTATTTTTAATAAAAAAGCAACTGCAAGTGATGGGGTAAGATGTGAACTTCTGACTTGCAGATAGCTTTGTGGTTGTATCTTTCACGAAGAACGTAAGCTCAGATGAAATAAGGTTTTGAGAAGATGTCTCCTGGCTGCTTGCCCTCGTCATCAAGTGATACTAGACTGGGTTGTTGTATTTTGTTTATGTACTTTTTTCTCATTGTGAAAAAGAAATTACACCATTTATATACTTCACTGCAGGAGACAGTTCACAGCTAAGAAAGTTGTGAGCAAACAGACATCTTATAAAAAGGGAAAATCCTTTCAGATCCACTGCTTTTCTTGCGATTTCCTGACATCTAGCTTCTGGTTCAGTTTTCTTTCATTGGCATATAGCGTAACGTGGCCTGGGGAATAAGGAGATGTAACCGGCTGGCAGTTTGCTTGAAAATTAGATATCATAGTGTGAAGCTCTTCTTGAAACTTTAACCCTTCATCTGTGGTGTGAAATGCATAGCACCAGGGAGATGGGAAATAAAGAATAATGGTTTAATACACCATAATTTCAAGTAACTTCAGCTTCCATGCTGATGATCCATTAAATCCTTAGCTGTATGTTTCTTTGTCCACAGCTCATCATTTGAGCTGTGGCTGTGGTTCAGGTCTTCTGTTCACCAAACTCGAACTCTATTTAGATACTTATATGATATCATCCTGATTTTCAAGACCCTTGATCAACACCTCATCCTTAAAGTCTTGTTTTCTCTAATTTTTTCAAATGTCTGCTCTCAGCCTGCTTCTTCAAGTTTTTCCAACTTCTTTAAATGTTATTTAAAAAAAAAAATAAGTCCATCAAACTTCTCTATTGGAGCACTGTGCAGAAGTTGCAGTGTTTTGACTAGGGGATGCAGAGTGACCTCTATGGGAGTAGGCCATGAACTGCCTTGTGTTCTCCACAGCTGGGTCCAGCTGCCCTGAAACAAGTGTTAGCACTCTATCATGTGCCAAAACTTCAGGCAGTTACAGGAGCACATGGTGCCTCTGCTAAAACACGTTTAAGAAATAGCATCTGCTGCAGCGGGGAAGAAGAAATGGAGGAGGTGCATGGGAGGAGACACTGTTGGAAACAGCTCAAAATGCACACTTGGAAGGAAGAGGTCTGTGCCAGACGATGTCAAATCTGAGAGACGGAGGACCACAGGTAACTCAGTCCATGGCAGGGAAACCCCTGAGAGATTCCAGCTATGGGTGGCCTATGCTGGGGCAGGGACAGCCCTGGGGGACTGCAACTGTGAGCAAGCCACTCTGGAGCAGAACAGCATCACTAAGAAGGAAGGATCAGCTGAAAACAACCATCACATGGTGCCCCCAACCGCCGCCACCCCTCAGCAACTCACCAAAGGAACTGAGACAGTCTGAAAGTAACCCACAGAGAAAATAAGGGGAGCTGAGACTAGGAAGGGAGGAGGAGTGTTTGACTGAAGATGGGCCTGCTGAAAGAGAAGGTGTTTACTTAAGTGTTTCTTTATTTGTTTATGCTGTCTTTTTTCTCAATATCCAATTCAATAATGCAAAGTTTGTGTTTCTTGTCAATAAATTAAATTAAGTTCCCTGAGTCAAGACTGTTTTTCCTGTGACATATGTTAATGACATATTTCTGTGGCAAATATGAGTCCACAGTAAAAACAGGGAATGAAGGTCAATCTTTCCCCTTTTTAAGGGGAAATATCCTTCTACGTGAAATATGTCATCAATTTGTGAGAAGTTACCAAAGCATTTAGTACAGACAAGATATGGGTTTCTCTTTGCAATTGCAAAATATTATATGCTTAAAAACAATTGTTAAAAAAAGCACACGAGCTATTAGATGCTAATAAACCTGTATCAGTGGGAAGGGATCTTGTGAAATGCTCTGATAAATGCAGATGCCTATGTTCTTCCTGAAATGAAAGATTTCCTTGATTGCTTCATGCACCCGAACCTTTCTCACTGTAGTCTACTGATTTCTATGGAAGCGTAATCCCTATGAAAGCTATGGGCTTTCATGATGCCGAAACTACTTTTGAGGATTTGAGTCTAGATTGCTAGTCCTCAGCTCTGATTTTTCCAAGATGAAGTTTCCTGCCATACAGAAGCTAGTGCCTGTCCTAGTGAGGCTTTATTTTGACATCTGAAGCAGTGAAAAATCTTTACACTTGCTTACTGCTTGTAGCTGAATGTGTCTCTTCATGAATAAACCTTCGCTTATAACACAGAACAAAAATTTATCCTACAAAAATTGCTTCAAGATTTTCCAGTGAAAGCACTTGCTGTGTAATCAGGTTCCAAAAATTCCTCAGTGAACACCTAAGAACTGGGTGGTGTCATGCCTCTTAACATCCTCATAAATGGGTAACATCAGAATTATTTCACTGAATGTGTTTATAGAGAATAAGGTCGTCTGCACCTGGGGCGGGCTCTCAGAGGTGCTGACAACACTACTGAAGCTGATTGCCTTAAAAGCAAATACACATGGTTTTAGTTTATGTCTGCCTGTAACTTACTAAATATATTTACAGGCTCAGTCTTGCAACCTGCTGTGTGAATACAATTGTATCCATGTGTGGACTATGGCAAACCAGAGAAGACAGATGATCTTCCTTATATGGACTTTTCCCAAATACTCACTAAGCAATTAGAGATGAAAAACCATTGCCCCTGTGTTTGTCTTTTCCTCACACTGAAGGTC
Organism: Numenius arquata; assembly: GCF_964106895.1. Lineage (NCBI taxonomy): Eukaryota > Metazoa > Chordata > Aves > Charadriiformes > Scolopacidae > Numenius > Numenius arquata. The sequence continues at coordinate 104,542,514 of NC_133577.1, forward strand.
ATTGCGCTGTCTGCTGTTGATGTGCAGGGGTTATGACCTTCGGCTGGCTGTCCCTTGCAAGGAGGAACATGCATGTCTCAGTGATTTTTGCAGTATTCCTTCACGGATTCCATTTGTCACCACCAGAGATGACTACCTTCCTGGAGCACACTCCTTGTTGACTGAAACCAGAAGTGAGCTCCACTTATGTCAGGAGCTGCTAAGACCATCCTTGTCAACAAAACAAAAGACTTGGTCATTGTCCCAAAGCTTCAGCCTTGTTTCAGTAAGGGCGGGGGTTTTTTCTAAGGAGACAGCCTTTTCTTGGCTGTAAAGCTGCCCTACCTGGCATCTCTGCCAAATTAATGAATTGGCTACATGCCAACTTTCAGGATGAGCTTGAGCCTGTTGAGAAGGGCTGTTTTCTCATCTGTATTGTACCAAGCACAACAAGACCCCTGTACTGACTGGGGCTAGATAATTTGAAAGGATAAAATCAGTCATAAGCTTTGTTAAGACTAGTAAAAACATGCAGATTCTAATTGTAGGGCCAGTACTTGACCCTGCAAGTTGCACTTCACTAACTTGTCCACCTTTGATAATGGTGTCTCTTAATCTGTCCTGTAATAATTTCTCTGTTTCCTGAATACTATTGGACAAAATTAAGTAAGATGCATCTGCATGTTTAGAAATGGTGTACCTGAATATTTTAAGGAACTATCTGAAGGACTTCTTGAACTTTTGCAGATAATGTTCAACAAGCTAGAGATTCAGAGACTAAAATTAACCCTCCATGGCAGAAAGGAAGAAATGGGAAAATTCTGGCCAATTAATTTCACATAGATTCCAGGCATAATATTCAGGCATACAAGGGAATCAATATGTGAATATTTAGGGAGATTCCAATGAATAATTAAAAGTAAGCTTATTAAAAATAGTCAATGTTTAAAAAAAATCTAATCATTTTCTATGTTGGAATTACTGACACAGATCTCACCATTTATCAATGCAGATGAAGCCTTAGGTCCATATGGAATGGTGCTGGAGTTCAAGGGATTCTGCATGAACAAAAGTTCGCTCAACATGGAGCAAATTGTAGGAAAGAAGCCTGCATAGATAGGATGGAATACCATGGATAATGGACTGGAATAAGACATTACACAAAGTGCTACCTAATACAGATTTACTGACTTGGAGATAAATACTCATTAAAAGTAATAGATTTCAAATAGGTTGACAAAAGGGAGAAGAAAGTAATTACTAGGGTAAGGCTCCTCAGGGGAGAGCATTATCTAGGAGTGCCAGGCAGCATCACTATGGTCACTACTGGAATCCATCTTATTTCTAATGACAACTTTGTTATCTCAGCCATGGAAAGCACAGAAGATTCACTAATTGTGCTTGGGCACCAAAGGCAAATTTTTAAAGGCATTAAAAAGACTGATCTCGTCCATTGTACAGATATTTTCAAAGTTAAAGGTGACATGTCAACAAACACTTCTCCCTTGCCACCACTGTTGCAATACCAAAGTACTTATAAACTCATTTCTGCTGAAAGGATTTTCAAAGTATTGATTCTGTTTCTGAGTTCAGACAAAATATTGATGCTGGCTAAAAATTTACTTGAACCTCTATTTCATTTTGAAATTCAGGAAACCCATGAGTGAGGTTTTTTCAAATACAGGGAAGAGTGTCCTGTTGGACCTAATACTGCTTGCAACCTGGTATCTGTCAGATCCCCACAGAGACGGCAAGGTACTAGAATACAGATATGTTGGAGCAGTACAGCACCTATTCAAAAGAAAGTTACTGACTCTTTTCAATAAAAGACAAGTGTGACAGAAATATCAGATTTCTGAAGCTCATAGATCCAAAAAACCAGGTAAGCACCTGAAGTGCAATTTATGAAGAATGTTGATATTTATGTCCAAAGTTAGAACTATTAAAAATTGTTACTTCTGAAAGTGATTAGACTGCTAGGTGTTAGTCAGAAAATTCGTGTTTGTACCTCAAGTATTATAATTGTCTGCGTGCACAAGTGTGGCCAGCTTGGGCGGACCAAATATGTTGGTCCATAATGCTGATCTAAAATTAAAAATTAATGAATAAATAATAAACCAGAGTCTGCCAAACTCCATGTTGGCCTAATTCAGAGCAGCCCTTGAAAACATTTTCCATAACAAAATACACAGTGACATAGACAATAGACATTTTCTTTGAAAAATATGGGCAGTGGAGGGGAGTTGAGATCAGAGGACCATTAACTGATGTTATAGGCACAAGGAGGTTTACATGAAAGGCTAATAGCTGCACTACCATCTGCAGTCCTGTTCTCACAAGAAATTGCTGTAATAAGTTCAATACCCAAACTTATACAAATTTCTGTCTCCAGACAGAACCATATTTCTTATTAGCTGGTTTAGGTTTTGTCCCTTGCTGTTTCTTGGTCCTCCTGTTCCTCAGTACTCCTGCGGTTGTGGATATTAACTCTGAATTCAGGCACCAAATGTGGACTTCAGAAATCACTTCACAAAGGAAAGATATGGGATAGCTGCATAATGGCACGCACAATGGCATGCCAAATGGAAGGGGCACGTGGTAGAATATGATTGAGTCACTGCAGCTGAAATGATAACAGTTAAAATTGATAGTTCTCACTAAAGCTTAAACCATTTTTAATTACTTTGTGATTTGGACTAGTTAAACTCATAGATGAATAGTTACTATGCCTTACTTAATAAACGGTAAACTGTTATGCCTCAAGAATGCATTTGTGTTTGATTTTTTTTGTCCGTTTTTCAGCCCCTTTGTGCAGCTGGGGTACATACTACTTAACCTAGAGCCTTCAAAGTGTCAGCTGTGAAGACACAAAGTGTAGATATATAGAAGGCATAGGCTATAGGTGTTATCAGGTTTTGTAAGGCTCCGTAACTTGATGTCTAAGTCTAGCTGCATGAAGAGCTTAATCAACAAAGCTTCACATATCCCATCAGCACATGTGCAGGAATACAATTCTAAATGTAGGCAAACGTACAGGGTGCTGAAAGAACAGATAGAGGGGCCCTGTGGGGATTGTTCAGTAATGTTTTCACGTCTGGAAAGTACCCAAATGCCATTGCAGATGTCACTCTTGGGCATCTTTCTGTTTAGCACTCAAAGTTAAATCCTCACAGGATACTGATGTTCTACATTGCAGCTCTTAGTCTTTTGGGTACTCTGTTACATGTACTGAAATACTGGGCTTCAAGTTAAGGTTCCAGAGCTTTCATATAGACTGGTGGTGAAATCACTGTAGACAGCATGCTGGGTAGAAAGCTCTTCTAATTTAAAAATGAAATGGGAAATGGATTGTCAGGATGTAAGTTCTAGGCATAACCAGCAGCCAGCTCTTGTGTCCATGAACAAATTTACAGGTGATAATCTCTGCAGTTTGAATCTTAAATGCTAAGCCTTAGCAAGCAGTATGAGAATTCAGCTTGGAGTTAGATACTTACGGTGCCAGTTAGTGCCAGTGTCCTCTTGTGAATCTAGGTCTGAGTCCATGAAAGAGTGTTGGCGTAAGCCCAAACACATCTCTCAAGTTATTTTCATTGGCCAGTCTAGCTCCAAACACAAAAATTTTCAGCAATCCTATTTGCCATGCAATACAGAGGTTTTGGCGGTTTTAACTCACAGCTGCAATTTCCATCATGCAAAAAGCAGTTTTCATATCAAAGCAGGAGGGACTGTATCTACTTGCAATCAGTGTTTAAATTACACCTAACACACCCAAAGGTGGAAACTAAAGGCAGAAGGTGAGCAAGAGTCAGGTTTAAAGTAGTATAAGTGTCCAGTTTCTTTACAACGCAAATACCTGTTCAATTCTAGTGAGCACTTCCTCTGCTAATTAGTGTGGAGCAGCAAGTGGGGCATGAACTGGGGAGCTGGAACAGACACGATACCAATCAGGAGTAAATGGCTGAAGCCTGTTCCAAATGTCAGCACATTGCAGAAAATGTAGGGCCTATATGTCTGAAGCAAAGTTTCATTTGAGGGGAGAGTGAATATAGTCATCAATCAAAGGAGAATACAAAAAAAGAGTAGATGACAGCTATCTGAAAAGTAGCAAATCTAAGAAAGAACAAGGGTGACAAATATACATAACAAGCATCACAAGAATTAATAAATAGGTTGGTTGTAAATGGATTTGTGTCTTGTGGTTGATTGATAATTCTTGACTGAATTATACTAAGATTGCAACATAAACTCATGTCTTATTACACCATAGAGAATCCACAGGGAAAAGCTGCCATTAAGAAAATTAAGCATTGGAAAAACTTCATTTTTGGGTTTTGCCTTAATGAATACTAGGGAATCTGGGTGAGAGATAAACCACCAACGCAGATGAGGTTCTCTGGTGTCTAATAAAACTGTGCTCTTTTACTATAAGGCTCTCTTCTCTGTGAAGACAGTGTTAGTAACTCCATCTTTTCTACCCAATCATTCTCTTTCATCAGTCATATAGAAATCACATACTTCTCATGATTCTACTCCTTTCTCAAATATGGCTAAAACAGAAATTGCCAGTAGATTAGAGAATTACTGTAAGAAAAGCGGACAACCAAAGGAGTGCAGACATGTGGAACCTGATGGGATAACATTAATTTCTCAGAAAACCAGGTAAAAAAATATTAGAATAAAATTAACATAATCTATGGGCAGATTTGCCTGTTTGTAACTTTCTGGAAACCACTTAAGGGTTGGAAGGGGTATTATATATGTACTATCTAGATTTTTCCACACTCTGTGGTCTTTCAGATAAATATTAGCCTGGGAGATGGAATGTTAGTTGTACTAAATTCCAAACTATTTAAGTTGTTTTTTTAAAAAAGTTGAGAGGTGTGTAGGGTTTACATGACAAGACTTGGGGGGGGGGGGGGGGGGAGAGGGGGTGGGCGAGTTACAGAGGTGGCTTCTGTGAGAATCTGCTAGAAGCTTCCCCTATGTCTAACAGATCCAATGTCAGCCAGCTTCAAGGCGGACCTGTCGCTGGCCAAGGCTGGGCCCATCGGCAACAGTGGTAGCGCCTCTGTGATAACGTATTTAAGAAAGGGAAAAAACCTGCTGCACAACAACAGCAGAATCACAGAATCGAAGAATGATATGGGATTGGAAGGGACCTCTGGAGACCATCTAGTCCTGCCCCCCTGCCAAAGCAGGTCATCTTAGAGCAGGTTACACAGGAACTTGTCCAGGCAGGTTTTGAATGTCTCCAGAGATAGAGACTCAACCACCTCTCAGGGCCGCCTGTTCCGGTGCTCTGCCACCCTCAAAGTGAAGAAGTTCTTCCTCATGTTTAGGTGGAACTTCTTATATTCAAGTTTGTGCCCATTTCGTCTTGTCCTATCCCTGGGCACCACTGAAAAAAGACTGGCCCTGTCCTCTTGACGCCCATCCTTTAAGTATTTATAAGCATTGATCAGATCCCCCCTCAGCCTTCTCTTCTCCAGACTAAAAAGACCCAAGTCCCTCAGCCTCTCTTCGTAAGGGAGATGCTCCAGGCCCCTAATCATCTTTGTAGCCCTCTGCTGTACCCTCTCCAGCAGTTGCCTGTCCTTCTTGAACAGGGGAGCCCAGAACTGGACACAGTACTCCGGATGGGGCCTCACCAGGGCAGAGTAGAAGGGGAAGATAACCTCCCTCGACCTGCTGGTCACACTCTTCCTGATGCACCCCAGGATGCCATTGGCCTTCTTGGCCACAAGACATGTTGCTGGCAGCAGAGAGAGAAGTGAGAATATGTGAGAAACAAGTGCAAACACCAAGGTCAGTGAAGAAGGAGCGGGAGGAGGTGTTCCAGGTGCCAGAGCAGAGATTCCCCTGCAGCCCCTGGTGAAGACCATCGTGCAGAAAGCTGTTCATCTGCAGTCCATGGAGGTTAACCGTGGAGCAGATATCCACCTGCAGCCCATGAAGGACCCCACGCTAGAGGAGGTGGATGCCCTAAGGAGGCTGTGACCCCATGGAGAGCCTGTGCTGGAGCAGGTTCCAGCTGTGGACCCATGGAGAGGGAAACCCACACTGGAGCAGGTTTGTTGGCAGGACTTGTGACTCTGTGGGGGACCCATGCTGGAACAGTCTGTTCCTGAAGGACTGCACCCCCTGGAAGTGACCCACACTGGAGCAGTTCATGAAGAACTCCAGCCTGTGGGAAGGACCCATGTTGCAGAAGTTTGTGAAGGACTGTCTCCCATGGGAGGCACCCCATACTGGAGCAGGGGAAGAGTGTGAGGAGCCCTCCCCCTGAGGAGAAAGGAGTGGAAGAGACAACGTGTGATGAGCTGATCACAAACCCCATTCCCTGTCCCCTTGCACTGCTCAGAGGGAGGAGGTAGACAAAACTGGAGGTGAAGTTCAGCCCAGGAAGAAGGGCAGGATGGGGGAAAGGTATTTTAATATTTAGTTTTTGTTTCTCATTACTCTGATTTGATTGGCAATAGATTAAATCAATTTTCCTGAATTGAGTCTGTTTTGCCCATGATGGTAGTTGCTAAGTGATCTCCCTGTCCTTATCTCAACCTACAAGCCTTTTTGTTATATTTTCTCTCCCCCGTTCAGCTGAGGAGAGAGACAGAGCAGCTTGGTAGGCACTTGGTGTCCAGTCAGGGTCAACCCACCACAAGAGGAAGTTTCACAGAAATTTTTCATGTAAAAGTAAACAAATCTACATGTGAAATGCAAAGAAATGCTGCGAACGTTGGCAGCAAGAGCATTACACTGAACAAAAAGGTGTGAGTGAAGAGATGAGCAGTCTACATGTATAGAGTTGAGAATAGGGAAGATTAATGCAGGACATGATAACATTCTATAAATACCTTCAAAGAAAGATTACAAAGAAGGGATATAGGTATTTACAACATAAAGAAATAGGTAGGATAAAGAAAAATGACCTGAAAATAAGGCTGAAGGTGTTTAGCTGAATATTAGGGGAAGTCTGTGATCTGTAAAAGAAAAGAGAGCGTCAGAAACTGAGTTAAAGTTGTTTGAAGTTCTGTAAGTAGAAATATTATCTAATGAACTAGAAAAAAACCAAAAGAATTTCATATATGAAATGGCCGTGTGAAATAAAAGGAAGGAGAGAGGCAATACTGAGAAGGCAATGAGAGTTGGTATTTTCTAGCAGTGAAGCTAAAAATCCATGTCAAGCTCTGTAGTCAGTAAGGCTAAGTATTGGACAGACATGATTTTTTCAGTTTAGAACTAAGAATGTATTCATTACCATGACATAGCCAGGGTAAATTCCTTCCAGTGTCAGAGGAGAACCTGCCTAGAAGACCATTAATCCTGTGGTTTCTGAAATCTATTCCCTCAGCCATTGGGGGTGGGGGAATAAAACAACTAAAAACCCCAAACCAAAACCCAGAGGAGAAATAGGTTTACTAATTTGTAAGAGACAGTCAGTAGTAGTTTTATTTGAAAAAGAAAAAGTGGATTTTGTTAGCACCTTGACCATGTCAGAAAGTATTAGAAGAGTCAGATTAGGCTCAAAAAGGCATTCTTGGCAGATCTAAGCATTTAAGTGGGTAAGACTCAAATGCACATACTCCAAGCTGGTGAGGCAAGAGTAAACTGTAGTTTACAAACCATTGATTTCATCCAACTTCAGATGTATAAATCTAGGAGTGCACCTAGATCATATAATCTGATTTATTTTCATTTGAGTGGAATGCAGCTCACATGCTCCAAAGCCACCCCACGATGCCAACCAAAGTGCACTGCGTGGGGATGGCTATGAGGTTGTCTTCAAAAATGCACTCCCATTTTGGACTAAAAGACTTGTGTACCCACAGCCTTATGAATCTATCTTAGATAACTTAGACACCTAACTTTTAGGTATGTTAGCATTGAAATACATCACACTGAATAAGGCAGACCAGCACTTAGGGAGGAGGCAGGAGCACTGCAGCTGTGCAGGGCAGAGTGGCTCTGGGCACGCACACTGCAGAAACACTGGTATCTAGGGAACTTCAAAACCCTAAAGGAGATACCTGGTGAGTTTAGATATCTGCAAATTATTGAGCAAGCTTTGGGTTTGGTTTGGTTTTGTTTTTTTTTAAACTGCAAATTTGAATGTGTATGTTTCTTTCAGTGCCATTGTAGGCATTGAATATAATTTCTGCATCTGAAGTTTAGTTTCACATTTAATTTTATTTACATGCCTCAGACTGGTTTATACAAGCATTTGATATCTTGTATTTGGATAGGTTGTTATTTTAAAATCTAAGATCCACTGATACTTAGGTACTCTCATAAAGCCTTTACGGTTTCCTGAAATTGGCTTGAAAGCATTGTTTTAAATAATGTTTCTTTTCCAAACTTGTTTGACCCAAGAACATTTCTGCCCCATCTCTGAAAAAGCACACTAGGTGACACTCATTCATGCAGATGCACATAAGCAACAGTCATTTTCATGTATATTCCTATTTGTTGATAAGCCTTTGGCAAGTGTGTCTCCTGTCAACTAATTAGTAAGAACACTATAGCAATGTCACTGTCTCAAGCTTGTTGTTGACAGCAGAAACAATAAAAAAGGATCTGATTATGGCAGTTGGTAGGCCATGATTTGGAAAGACTACAGTTTAATTGATTCAGTTTCATATCTCAGTAAATTCAGAGCTAAGTATGGAGGATTTCTATCTTTGGCTGAGTATTTATCAACTTATACAATTTTTAGCTTATTTTTTCATTTTTTTTTAGCAAATTTTAGAAGGTATAGAAAAACTAAACTACTGTTAGATAAGAATCAATTCCTGAATTGGGCATGTCCTGCATGAGTGGTTATGGTCTCAAATGGTGCAAAGATGTATCTAAGAGCAGCTACTCTTACCTATGATATCCCTACAGTACAACATACCTACCCTAGCAACTGCTAGTCCCTTCTTCAGGTCCCAATCACTGTATTACATTATCCCCAGTCTTCTAAATCTTTTGCATCTCCACATCCACAATGAAATTTGTTTGGATAGAATAAAACAAAGAGATTTTATTGAGAATAGTCAAGAAGTCATTTTATGGCAACCAGGGGCTTCTGAAATTATAGATTAAAAAAGATATGTATTTTAACATAAAAGGTATCTGAGGCCTTTTTTGCTGAGAAGCCTGGGGAAATCAAAAATACCATCCTTCTTCTTGGGAAAATTTTGTAATATGTTTGAACATTTCTTTCAGCATAACAGTCCCACAGAACAAGCAGTGGTCGCGTGGTTAGAGCAGAGAAAGATGCCATCTGGGTTTCATTTGCAATCATGCTGCTGACTTGCTTTGACACCTTGAACAAGGCATTTAACATCACTATGGCTCAGCTGTAAATGGTAATTAATTACAGTTGTGTCCAAAAGCTCCAGTCAGGATGAGGACCAAACATGCCTGCTACCGTACAAACCAGGTCTGACAGTGTCCCTGCCCTGAAGAATCTAATTTAAAACAAGATGCAGCAAGAAAATCTGACACAAAAAGAAAGAAGGGAATAGACAAGAGGAGGGTAATGAAAATAAGATAATGAGGTTACTTAGGGAGCCATTACAGAACTTGAATGTTCCAAAGCATTAATTAATTGATTAATTAATTAAAATTAGCTCTCCCTAACTGCACCACAACCTCTCCACCACGGATTTTGTATAGATGCCATTGCAGAAGAAAATCCTGAAGAAGTACCTAAAGGAGAGTAGAGGTCAAGGCCTTTGGGTTAGGTCTGACAGGTTAATCTATACATCAAAGTAATACAGAAAGAAGTGCGGAGCTGATAAATAGAAATTCAAGCCTGGCATCCCTAGGGAAAAGAGGAGTATATGGGTAATCATGTAGAAAGAGATAACAGTCTTCATTAATTTTTTTAATTTGTAAATAAAAAACATGTTACTAAAGTGCATTTTCTTTTTTATTTTATTGCAAATGTCATAACTGAATAGTAATAATATGGATGTCAGATTGAACTTTTTTATTTCACTTGTTGAATTGTGTGATTTTCCCTTCCTCAAGCAGCTGATAGCAAGTGAAGATGTTGAAAAAATAAGCAGCAGGTCACCAACAACGTGCCTTTTCTTTCATGTATCATTGCCATCTTTTTCCTTGCAAATGAGATGAAAATCAAGAGCTTTGCCTTCAGTAAGGATTTCCTTTCTCTCCCCTATGTCTGTGTTCCACCTGCTATTAGAACAGTCCCTTCTCTTATGGGTCAGCTCACACTCCACAGAAATAAATAAGTTTTCTTCCTGTTTCGTTGCCCGTTTCAAATCCCATTTTCTCCTCTGAATTGCTCTGGCTTTACTAATTTGCCTTCCTTCCCCCATTTTTAATATTCTTGTCTTCCTTTATACTCCTTCTACCTCTGTCTTAGCTGGATTTGAGATCGGAAGATTATCTACTTTGCCCAGGCATATGAAACAGGCTATATAATTTCGTTACGATTATGCCTGCAGAGGGGACCAGTATAGCAGGCAGGTGGGAAAAGCAGAGAAGGAATCTAGGCATACAGCAGTGCTGATTTGCTACAGGTAACTGGAGCAACAAGAAGTCCTGCACACTGGTGTAGAAGGGAAAGCAATAAGAAAAATGAAGGGCTTTCTCCCATCATCAATTGCTAAACAGATATAGCAAAGTTTTCACTTTCACAGGCATAGCTAAACAGCCGGATCTCTATGTAACATACAGCAAGGTAGACTCAGATGACTGTCTGCAGAAATTTAGATGGTAAAGCTGGCTTGAAAATAAGTATTCTCTTGTCCCTAAGAATTTGCTTTTATTTTCATTTATTTAAGATTTTGAGGCAGGGAGAAAAAAAAAAAAAAAGAGAGAGTTTTCAAAAATATTCACAAGCTTAGACATGGGGAACTCTTTTGGGAAAGCCAAAGCTGAGTGCTAATCTCCTCGATGCAGTCTAGAGGCTAGTCTCAACTTCTTCTCTTTGGGGACTTCATCCTGTATGCAGTCATTCAGTGACATTTTCAAAACTGAATACATTCAGTGAAACAAAACTGATTTCTAATTAAAGAGATTTTTTTTAAGTGGAAAAAGATCATGTTTCAATCTGTTTTAATAGCTTGTATCCACACTCACCTAGAGTTGAAGTCAATGGCAAAACTCCGCTGACTCAAATATGACAAGATTTCAACATAAGAACCTAGCTCGTTTTGCTACCAGATGGACAAAACCACAGTTTTGAAGGATCTCAAATGATCCACTGAGTGAAATTAATTGACTGAGAATCAGGCCACAAACAGGCAGAAATATAATTTTCCTTAATTGGCTAACAGCAATATCAGATTTGTTTACTCCCTTTGCAAACCTTTGAAACAGCAACTTCAGATAGAATCATAGAATCATAGAACAGTCTAGGTTGGAAGGGACCTTCAAGATCATCTAGTCCAACCATCAACCGAACTCTGATAAAAACCATCACTAAACCATGTCTCTAAGCACTATGGCAACCCAGCTTTTAAATACTTCCAGGGATGGGGCCTCAACCACTGCCCTGGGCAGCCCATGCCAAGGCTTAAGAACCCTTTCCGTGTCAAAATTCTTCCTAATCTCCAATCTGAACCTCCCCTGGTGCAACTTGAGGCCGTTTCCTCTTGTCCCATCGCCTGGGACTTGGGAGAAGAGACTGACCCCCCCTGGCTACACCCTCCTTTCAGGGAGTTGTAGAGAGAGAGAAGGTCTCCCCTCAGCCTCCTTTTCTCCAGGCTGAACACCCCCAGCTCCCTCAGCCTCTAGACCCTGCAAGAGCAGGAAGCCTATATGGTGACTAAAGCAGAAAACTAGTGTACACTTGATAAGTTAATTGGGATAAACATATAGGTTGGTTTGGACTACTCAGAGATTTTCCCGTATGTGCCATGTCGTTGCTTGCTAAAAAATTTATCATCTAATAGTTCATAAGTCCTAGAAACACATGGTTTTCCAAATACTCGCGTCAATCATTCCATAGCAGCGTGTGCTCTTTCAACTTCCTGTTCCAGTTGTTGTTATTTCTTTTAGGATGTTTACAATTACATGGGGGAGAGGAGAATGAAAAATGAATAGGCCTTGTGATTTTGGGAAATCATTTAGTTATGTAAGAAACCTCTATGTTGTTTATCCTGAAAAATGCAAGACTATGAAAAAATATTTTGTGGGACTTCAGTGTATGGCAGCTAATGGGAAATGTTTGAAAAAACAATCAAAGTCTTACTAAATGTAAGAAATGGCTCCAGTTGAAAAGAAATATTTCTTCATTATACTTTACACACAGTTTTGCCATATTGCTTAGTTTGATTAGAGCAGAACTCTAGCTTCTGCTCATTGGCTTGGCGGGTACCATAAAATGAAGTTTATTTAATTTTCTAAAATAAGGAAAGCAGGGTAAAGTTAATTAAAAGTTAATTACAGTATAATGAATCATTCACATTCACTGTGCTAGTGTTGCCCAGATGATTACTGATGTCATCCTTCCTGAGCACTCCCACCCTTTCCATTGTGGGTTTTTCCCTCCAAAAGTGTGGGGTGTCTCGCACAAGCCCTTTTTAGTTCCACCAACATTTTCAGTGCCTAGTTCAGAATGAAGACTAAAAGAAAAAAAATAAAGCCCTTCCTCATTTCTTTCCTTCTTTCTTTCTTTTCCTTCTTTCTTCCTTTCTTTCTTTCTTTTTTTTTTTTTTTTTTTTTATGCTTTCCTCAGGCATAATTTTCATTTAGACTTCTGATTGCCTTTTAAATTTGACAGAATATACCTATAAAAATTGTTAGTAATTGTTTCATTTCCCAGCCTGGCATGTGTAGTTAACCTTGAAAGACTGATTGGACGTTGCCTGCACTGAACCCAACCTTTACTGGCACCACAAAGGTCACAGAACAACTCTCACTGAACCTCTGCCTTTAAATACAATGTTCTGTACATATTGGAATTACAATGCTTTTACTGCTAATTAATTAATCATTAAAAAGATGTTAACTAATCACTCTCCATAAGATTCCAGTTTCAAAATCTCTCTGGCATGAAGTGTCCCATATCTGTCACCTAGAAACCTGAAACCTTTTTGGAGTAGCAGATTATTTGTAAAAAACATGTTCAGCGTGTCTTTTAATGAAAACAATTTATGGAGAAGGAGACTGATTTTCTTTACATTTCAGTTTGGCAACACCATCAGTAATATTAGTATTCTGTACTTATATTACGGGCAAGTCCCAAAACTCCACCTACAACAGCTATCTATATTTTTCTAACTGTTGCACAAATTAAGAATTCTTTATTCAAAAGCTCTTTGGTCTACAGTGATCGCATGATAAAGTACTTATGAGTATTATTAAAATAATACAGCTCCCATCCTGAGATACAGCGCTACACAATGTGTTGGACTGAAAAATCCAATCTGAAAAAAAAAAAAGAATGAGAATTAAAGCACTATGAGAGCATGCCATCTGTTGTTGTTAGTGCTTATGTTATTTGTTATTGTATAATGTTATGCTTATGTTATTTGTTATTATATAATGAAAACTGAACTCATTACCATGTACTTTAGTACATGAAAATAAATGTATGATATAGGGCTTATATTGGAGAAGCTCTGATGTTCCACAGTTTAGATGTGCTAAGCGCTATGAAACTGATAGAAACACATACCTTAATTTGACCGACTTACTTAACAAAAGGTTGAACAAATGCAAGAAATAGAGATATAAGTGAGAGACGTTCAAGGCCACAGTGACAGAACTTCCTGGTAACTTCTACAGGCAAAAAAAGTGTCTTGAGTTGGAGCCTCACATCCACACACACATAATTACCAAAACAAGATTAAAATGTCATTGAAAACAAACATCTAAAATCAGTGAGATACCAGAACCAGAGCTACCAGGAAAGCCTTGTTCTAGCTCTTTACATGCACAAATTTAGGTATGGTCTAATTGTGAGTACATTTATTGCTTCTGCCTGCCTTGTCACTTGGGTATGAAGATAAGATCTTGCAACGCAAGGCGCAGATTTTGGCCACCAGACTCAGAGAAGTAGCAGACATGAGCTATTATCCATCCGGCAGATGCTCTCTAGAGGAGGAAACAATGTACATTTGTTCTGTGGCTTGCAGCTGTTCAGAAGATTGCAGTGAGGTGCTGAAATTTCTGCCCCACAAGGCGAATGTTGATCTAAGTCTGAAACAGTACTTAAAGACAGCTTAGTCAAACACATATAATTGGCAGATGTTTTTGAAAAGCGGTATGAAGTGGTTTACATTTCAGTCTATCATACGAGAAATTTAGTACTTGCTCCAAATTCCAAGACCTTGTGTGACATCTCAGTTATCTGGTTTGTCAAATCAGAGCACTGGTCATTGCCTGCTTACAAGTGCAGAGGTATGAAACCCCCATTTACAGTAAGGTTATTGTTATAAAAATATAGTAGTAGCACTTGGTGGGCTAGACAAGAAGGAATTCTTTCTTTTTCCTGCTACAGATCAATGCACAAAAAAAACCCAGACACTTTGGCAAGTATCACGTTTTCAAAAATTAATGGAATGCGCCAGGTCCCCTTGCACTCACTAGTGATTAACAGCAAAGTGGAAATAATCATTCACATGTAGTATTCTGTGTCAGAGAAGTACTGTGATAATTATTAAATTAAAATTTTGAAAGTGCTCTGATAATAAAAGCTCAGAGTTTAGGCTTGAGATTAGTGTTATCACCACCATTTTTGCAACCTGAAAGGGGGCATGACCTAACAGAAACCAAGACTTCCATAAATAAGACTGTTGGCTGTAGCGTAGGTATTCTCAGTAATGGGAACACCTTTCAGGAGAGTATTAGAAATGGGGTGTGGGACTCATCCATCCAGATGTTGCTGTCACCAGAACAAGTCTACTAAATCCCTCTTAATTGTGTCAATGGAAAGTACTCGCAGTACTCTTTTGACGTCCTAGATTAGGCATATATAATAGAGTAATGGATTATAGCATAAAAGTACCGATTTCTTTCCTCTGATGATGAAGGGATGCTTGGGTGGCTCACTTAGCTGTAGAGGGATTCTGGATAGGTGTTATAGTGCATCTGGAACATCTGCATGGAGCTAGCAGGTGTGGAACGACTCTGATAGGAATTCTATGGCTTTCTGGAGGGGCAGAAGATGGCTGGGAAAATTGGGGAAATTCTTAAATTGCCATCTAAACCATCTAGACAGGCCATAGATGACCATACTTTGGGAGTCTAATCACTCAGATGAAATTAGAAGGAGAGTCTTATCGACGCTCTCTGCCATCCATGCAAAGACTGGAGGTTACGTCTTCATTAGAGTCATTGGATCGTTTACAGGAATAACTTGTCTGTCTAAGTTTTGTTTACTTACCTTTTCTATAATACAATGAGTCCAGTGAGAACAGGCTGAGGTCTCTGGTAACTGAGAAGCATTTTGGGCTGTTAGACTGGTAGAAAGCCCGAACTGCCATCCTCTGCTATGTGCTGTCTCTTGAGCACAGTGAAACCCATTTGGGTTGCTGTTGTAAAGCAAATGTTTCATTCAAGTGACTTATAGCCTCAGACAACGAGCACTTGTTCCACAAAAATGAGCAGGGCGGTATGTTTCAGGAAAACAAAAAATATGCAACATCAGGCACAAATGTATTCGACATCGCCAACTAAATGAATTTCTGCAGGGAAATGTAAATACAGAAGCCATTAAAGACTAGTAAATGTACATTTTAGGTCTCTAAACAATAACACTGAGCAGATCAGCAACAGAGCCCTTCATAATTTGCAGTCTCTGCAGAAACAAAGAACTTCTGTTGTATTTATTATCAGATAGCAGCATTCCTGTCTTGAAATCCAAATACAACAGAAACTCCACTGCCCTGTGCAGTTATTTTGGTCTTGAATAGGGGCTCTGTTTAAGATCAGCGGGGTGCATGCACCTAGGAGGACACTATGCTTCTGAAAGTTAACTAAGAAACTGTTGACTCGGACTCTGCTGATGAACATCTCATGGCTTCAGGCTTCAAGTCTCTCCATTTGCTTTTTTATTTTTTGTTCAGCATAGTTCATTTAATTTGTAATATATCCAGAGGGTTACCGTGTCCTCAAGTATGACAGCACATATGTAATAAATAATACAGTATTATTGCTAACTTTTGCAAAAAATATTTTGCTTGGGAACACAAATGCATGAGTCCATTTCTTTAGGTTGGGTATTTTAAGCAGGTATCAGTGGTGGTTACAAGTATTCATTGCAGAACAATCCACCATTGTGACAAAAATGCAACTTTTTGAAAGAGGTTTCTGAATTCTGTTTGAAAATAAATGCCTGAACAAACTAAATTGCAAATTAAGCAATTAATAAAATACATTAACAAGTCAGACTTCTAACTCTACATGCAAATACATACAGACACATATATTTGTACATATATGAAAAATACCTGGTAAAATGATTGAATGCATAGAGGAACCATCAACCTCCCAGGGTTTACAGACCATTCAACTCTCCTGCCAGAGAGAGGCCAGAAGACTGGGAAAGTATGAGGCAGAGCTCCTTGGCGCTGGCTGGATGCGAGCCAGCTCAGGGCTGGATGCAGGATGAGAACAATCACTTAAATCCTGACAGCCTGCATCTGACATGAAGCTGGAAACTGGCACAACATTGCACATCCTCCTATGGATCTTCCGTCCAAATCCTTCTTACCTCAGGCATCCCTACAAGTGGCTCCATGTCATGATGAAGACATGCTTCCAGTGAAGCAGTACTGCACAGAATCACACTTGAAAGCTTGATCAGCTCTTTTGGTTTCTCACTTTCTGGTCTTGTCTGACTGATCAGCCAGTCCAAATGAATACTGCTCTGCCAATTTGTCCTGGCTAAGGATCCGATTCATTATGTCTATAACTCATACTCTTGTGGCTCACCAAAAACCTAATGCCATTAGGATGACTTACATTTGTGGGTAAGAGCTTGTAAAATTAGGACCTTAATTTACTGCTGATGTTGTTCTTTGAATAAATTATCTGAATTTGTAAAATAATTCCTTCATATGGCTGTTACAGTACTTTTTTTTCTCATATCCTATTAAAGATCCAGGCTAATAAAAGACTTACTGTAGTGTCAAACTATAAACACATGACCATTCCTTTAAACTGTTAAAACAATTGATAAATTTACCAAATTCGGACAGGATGTTTCCCTCATGCATCTCTTCCAATATATCTTGGCTAAAACTTGTGCAGTTTCTAAGAAGAGAAAAAAGGGGAAAAAAGAAAAAAAGGAAAAAAAAGGCTTTTGAAAAGTCAAGGCCCTCAAGTCTTATCATCAATGACACAAATTAAAACCATAAGTACTGAGCCACTAAAATTTGGACCAAGATTATAAAGTACCAGAAGGCTGCAATTGAGAATGTGGCCCATTCCCAGATTGTACATTAAAGACTTATTGGGTATAATGCTTCTTACACTTTCGTCATCTCTTGTGACAAAGTGAAATCCATTTCGTTCTTTGACAGAACCACCATAGCTGCCCATCATGGCAGAGAGATGCTGTGGATTCATGTGCACAGAGGCCTATTGGTCTTCCCAGCGGTCTCTGGTTACTTACATAGGGGGTGTCTACATTGTATTAGAAGAAATTTACCAAAATGATCTCACATGCCAAAAATACAAATGCATTTACAATATACAAATGTACAATGCATGCACACTAATATCCCAATATATAAAATTTATTTATTTAACACAAGTATCATGGATCACTAACTTTGAGCAACATGAAATCTATCACATGACATACATATGAAGGCCAGAACAAAAAACATTCATTTCTTTGAAGAAAAAATTATCTCCATAAGGTAACATTCACCCACACATTTTATGGGCTGTTTGCCACCTGAAGTTTTAAAAGGTGAGTAAAGATTGACAGATACTGTTTGCATCTGCTCATAGAGAACTATGTAAATGCATATTTCAAGTTTTACGTTCTTGATTGATACTACTTTCTGCAGATTATTTACTTTCTGTATTGCCACATTGTACTCTGACACTCTCAGTAGGGGCACTCAGTAAAGGCAGAGTGGGACTGTGAGGTCAATCCTATTTGTGAAGATGGCAGATGGTGCCCTACCTAAATGGTAGGGTTGTAAACATTCCTTAATATGCCATTGTTCTCCTGAAAGCTACCTAGATTTCAAAGCCAAAATCTGGGACAATACACGTTGATCTATTTCAGTTTTTATAGTATGCTCATTACCACAATATCTGGGGGCACAGATATATATTCTGGAGTGGGATGATGAAGGAGAAAGAAGCAAATGGTCTTTTTCAATCAGTTTCTCCCTTGCATAATGGAGAAAGTGAATCCACCTTAAAGTAACAAAGGTGGTTCAAAGCTTTTCTTTGTACTTCTTCTGTTCTTCCTTTATGATTTTATCTTTCCCTGTCACTTCCCTCTCTTCCTTTCACAAATTGCGTACACAATTGCATACACAACTCACAAGTTACTATCACTCAGTCTGTACTTGGTTGCTCACAGCCGTTTTCTTTTCCTCATATATTCATTCTTTTCACCAAACAACAGCTAGCTCTTCTGAGCCACCCCCTCACAAGAGCTGCCAGTCCAGACCATCTGAATCCCAAATCCTTTCTCTGCATTACTGACTGCCCTCAGCCTGTCCCATTTCTGTATATATTTCCTTTCCTAATCACCCATTATCTGACACATTCCCCTTACAATACAAATGCAGTCCATTTAGAAGTTCTCTGCACACATGCTGAAAATCTTTCATTTAACCAGGTTCTCCCTCACTCATCACCTTCATTTCAATAGTTTCCTCAGAACTGCTCCCACTGGCTTCAACTGAACCCTTGTATATAAACCTCCCTATCCTATCCTATCCTATCCTATCCTATCCTATCCTATCCTATCCTACCCTATCCTGAATTTTATACTGGGGTCAGCACCATAGCATTCAACCACTTTGTTGAGAACTAAGATGTGAATTATGATTGTCGCACATTTGTTTTGCCAAAGGAAATAAGCACATGCTGTAGAGCTTGTTTTGGTAAACTGTATTCTTCTTTTAGGAATAAATTTCTGCTGGATCTGGAGGAGTGGAAGAAGCAAACCCAGGATATGTATAGCTGTAATTACACAAATTCACAGAACTCTGTGATTCGTTCCCCCTAATCATAAGCTTGCTCTGTTGCAATTTCATTAATTCCCTGAGCCACTGTTTATAGTCCACCCTAGATCCCACTCATAGCAGCTGTTGCATTAGGAACTGAAACCCTGCTAACAGACTTCAGCATCTCTTGTCGTGCTATACCAGCTTTTAAAGTGCAGAAGCCTAGCTGTCACTGTATTTGTTGCTCAAGCACACTTCTGAGAGCAGTTCTTTTCCTTTTTCCCGTGGTAACTCGCTGGTGTGTTTTCCTGCAGATCTTTCTCCTGTCTGATTCAGAAGTTTCTAATGGAGTCTGCAACCCACTATTTGGGAGACTGAAAGTGTTGTCCCTGAATGGAGTTTATCTGGCAAAAAAACAGGAGACTATGCATTCCTTGGTTGCTTTTCTTCTTTTCTTGTGACTCTGAAGTTCTGAGGCATTTGGTTTTTTTGGCACTTACCCATTCACATGTGCTTAGGAGACAGATGGGTGCTGTGTGGCTCACACAGCAAAGTGTGAAAAAGTGAAAGTAGAGGTACACTCAGATTATTTATTGTGTCATGGTCTGCTATATGCAGGATGGACTCTGTGAATCACATGGTTCTTGTCATGTCATACATTCCTATTCACAGAGGAAGAGAAGAAAAATACACAATTTCATTTATTTTTTGTTATCTTTCAACCTTACCTCACCCTAGATAGTTATGGAGATTTTTACCCCTCATAAAGAGTGAGGAACAGTGATAAAATTCAGAAAAGGCAGAATTACATCATCACAAGACAAAAGCTTTCGTCTCTCAGATAGCAAATATCCTAATTCTATCTCAAAAAAAAAGTTTGGAAAAAAATTGCTTCACTGCCTATTTTTAATATCACATCCATATCTGAGATACTCAAGAAGCTATGTGTACTACCTTAACCTGATGAGCAAATCATCCTTTCTGAAACTGTATTATTCTATTCTGCAATCTGATTGTATCAAATGAATTAAATGGGTTTTGATTAATGTTTGAACAGAAGACGGAAGGACTTCATATATTCATTTGTGATTTATGTATATATTTTGGGCAGTACAAGACAGGCCAGTACACTGGTAGCACTAGGCTATTTGTGATGCTATTTCTGGATGTAAACAGGGATTTGTCAACTCTTGTTTAACAGATCCTTTTTTGTTTCTCAAAACAGTTATCTTCTATATCCTGAGCAGTTTCAGCTCTGGTAATTATTTTTGGATGACCTATATTTTAATGAGTTTTCAGTTGCCTGAAATAGTCCATTTATTTGCTTGTCTCCAGTGAGAGTGCAATACTTCTACAACCTCTTAAAATACTGACCAGGATACCAACAGAAAGCTTAGGGACTTCAGTGGCTGATGAGGTATTGTATGTTTCAGTTTTTAAGCGTAGCATCATGATATTACTATTTTTAATTGTGGTGGTGAATTGATTAAATAAACTATAACTCTTGAGAAATACAGCTGAGAACCTCAAACTCATCTCCTAGTCTTAACATTTATAAAAAGTACTTTGAGGTCATCATGGAGAAAATTATTTAAATCAATGTGAACAAAATAGTAAGCCACTAAGTATAAAACTGGGCTTATTCAGTTAAAGTTTTCACATATATTTGATGCACTTCTGCATTCTACATGGTTATTTAGACCACAGCTGAACCAAAGATGTTATTCCAGAATTCATATACATGTCCCACAAGCACTTTCAACAGTACAATATTTACATTTAAAAGAGACTAAGAAAGTTCATAAGTTTGCAACTGTCCCAAATTTTACATTTTTTCTGCTAGGAACTTTTGCTAAAGCCATTTAAAGTTAAAATGTAAATTTAAAGCTAAATTCCCTGGTCCCTCAATTCTCTCTAGACAGATAGACAGCATTCACATGTTAAGAAATGACTTCTACTCTGAAGTACTCTATTGCTATTGAAATAATGCTGCAGAAAGTAGATTTGTGTATATCAAAATGGGAGAAATATGTTAAGCACAACCACAGCAAGCAGGCATATTACACATATGCATTCACACAAGAATATCTGTGTGAAAGATAACCCAAAGGTGAAAAATGTCGACTTAAACTGCATATTCAAAATTTTGAGGCTTAAAAAAAAAAGCTGGCTGTTAAAAAGACTCTGACAAGATCAATTTGCTTTACATTTTTCTAATGCCTCAATCTTTAATTTTTAACTGAGAACACAGTAATTAAATCACAGAATCATAGAATATTTTTGGTTGGATGGGACCTTTGAGATCATCGAGTCCAACCAAAAAAAAAACCAAAAACAAACAAACAAACAAAAAAACAACAACAAAAAAACCCCACACCCAAAAAATCCCAGAACACCAACACCAAAACCAAAACAAAACAAATGCACACAACCACACCCCACCCCACCCACAAACAGACACAAACCAACAATCTCGGGCACTAGAGCATGCCCTGAAGTGCCATGTCTACACATTTCTTAAATACCTCCAGGGATGGCGACTCCACCACCTCCCTGGGCAGGCTGTTCCAGTGCCTGACCACTCTCTCAGTAAAGTAATTCTTCCTAATATCTAATCTAATCCTCCCCTGCTGCAACTTCAGACCATTTCCTCTGGTCCTGCCATTATTCCCTTGGGAGAAGAGGCCAACACCCACCTCTCTACAACCTCCTTTCAGGTAGTTGTAGAGGACAATGAGGTCCTCCCTCAGCCTCCTCTTCTCCAAACTAAACATGCCCAGAATGGTCCACATTAAAAGAAAAAAACACCTAAATAATAGACATTAATATGGGAGTTTTTCAGTTTCGCCTTTTGATTCTCATATATGGCTTTTGCAGATGCCTGAGAGAAATAGCATAAGCTCACTTCCCTTTCTTTCTTCTTCCTTCTCTCTGGATACAAAATGCCTTTCTGTCTGTTCTTCGGTTTCAGTTCCACAGAGAGTTTCTGTTGTGCCATGAACCAAACAGCAGAAAGAAATATGTAAAGAATGAAGCAAAGAAAGCCAAAAAAATAAGCGAGAGTAATTTTAGAATAATGCAATTCTATATTACATTGGATAGAAGTGTTCCCTTTAACACTCAAAGACACAAAATTTCTCCTATGACATGGTTTTCAGTGCAAAACTAAGACTCAGCCAGATTTCTAGCAGTTAAAAGGTAGTTAGTCCTTGTCCTAGTCTTTCTGTACGTGGTCATTGCCCTGCTGAAGGAGCAGGATGTGCTCTGCAGGGTCATTGACTGTCCAAGTGGCCACATCGTGTAAAACTGTTAAAAAGAAACTCCAGAAGCTCACTTACATCTGCTTGGAAAGTTTGCATTTTGTTCATAAAGCACTGAATTTGCTAGTCAGAGTTTTAATGAAGGTCAAGGAAAGGGCCTGGAAACAGGGTTTATGAAAGTGTTGTAAGGTTCATTATTGTCATAGTGCGGAAAAGGATAATTTCCCTAAGAGAAATGGTGACATATACATAATAAAGTCCCCTGTCCCTGTCATGACAGCTCAAGAGCATGCCATCGTTACCACCTATGTCACACTGCAGGTGTGCCTGCCATATGGGTGACAGCCGCTGACTTCTCTGATCAACACATAATTATCTCTGAATAAAAATGCACGTTGGAGTGGCTGGACATAATGGATTGAGGACCCAGAGCAAAATGCTCTTTGCCGCGTCCCGCAGCACCACCTTGGGGTAGGAGGGGGTTGAGGGGAGCAGCAGGAGCCTGGGCTACCTTGAGAAACCTGCAGCGACTGGGCCACCCCGAGGTTATCGTGTTTATCCTTCCTGTCTTCTCTTGGATAGGAGAGGTCACTTGGTTAATGGTAGGATGCCCCTGATGGAAAAGGTCCTCCTGATCAGGGCTATTCTCCGCTGATCTAACCATATATCTCTCTCACAGCATCTGGATAGTTTCCATTTGCAGAGTCCCCTTCCCCCATAAGATAATAAATATCATATCACAAGGATGGCAGTGCTCCTTCATGGAACACTGACTGTTTATTAGAGGCAAAAAGTTTAAGAGAAATGCTAACAATGTTCATTAATGGCCTGCATCCAGGTTTAATGAGGCATGTCAATATGCGGACTGGGCAACATCAGTGGCATAATAGTGGTGGTAAATGGGAGTAATTGTATCCAATTGTACGGCACAGCTTCCAGGAATGAGCCCGAACTGCCAACTGACAATGACAGAGCAATTATGGGAAGGCAAGCGAGCTGTGTCAAATTAGCACTTGGTGAGAACTCATTTTTCAGAGATGTGCTTGCTCTACAACACCACAAGTGATAGCTACTTTATTGTGAGTGATAGGAAGACCAGCACTTAGACTGATGTTCTGATTTGTCAATAGCTGTATTTGAAAGCTTAGTGTCACAAATATATAGAGATATTCAGGGAGAGAGGCACACTGCTCATGATCCGAAGGATAAGAACGTCACTGAGAAGGTCATCTGTCAGTGTGAGCTGTCAAAGAGAGATCACACTCTATGAAAAGGGAACATTCAGCCGACTTAAGTAATTACCTTTGACTGAGATTTGAAGATGTCTTCTTTTGTTGGCCTACATTGACTGCATAATTTATAATTTACTGCAATCAGTGAAGGGCCAGGAATTGTAACTAAAAAAATCCTTATTTTATTTCTCATAATTACATTTCTTTTTTGCTCCCTTAGTGCCTCAGAATGAGAAAGTAGGATATTGATGAAATCTTTTTTAGTAACTCGCTCAAATCAGCTTTGTCTTTTAACATATCATACAAAAATCAGCAGGTTTGTTTTATTTTTATTTTTTTGACCACAGATATAAGCCATACCCTATGCCATCTTATAAAGCACGCTACATTCCTAATGTGGCTTTACATGCTTTGTAGGATTACCAGTTGAAAAGGATAAAGGAATAATTCAATTTTGTCTTTCTAGTGCAGAATAAGGAAAAAAAAAAAAAAAAGATTTGGAGTACTAAGCACTGAAATTGTAATCCACATCCTATTCAGAGATAGAGATCAGTTTGATATAGTTGTCAGAACTGCAGAGAGATAAGTATTGTAGCAAATATTTTAGAACTTTGTGGATTAATAGAATTTTCATTGCTTGGTGTCTTTTTTCCCCAGTAATCTCACTGGATCAATGTTTGAAAAGTAATTTCTTAGCCTTTAATAATCTTAAAAACAAAAGATAATATATGACCAATTATGCTCTGGGGTATAACAAGTATTACATTTTTGTTTTTTATCTTAATAGGAAAAAATATCTACTTACATTTTATTAACTAAAAATATAGCATGAATTGTTATCAACGTTGCTTTTGAATTTTTATTTTCTCAGTGAAAAATTCATTTTGGAAACCTTTCTTTGGTTTTCCTTGTTCTACTTGCCATTGTGGGATGTTTGGTGTATCAAACTTTCTGCTTCGAACAGGGAAATCATTTTATTGGGAGTGGCTGAATGATTAATGAATTGTAACAAAAAGAGACCGGGGATTAGCATGCCTTCTGGCCAAAAACTGTTGTTTAATTCCAGGTGTATTGATTAGCTGTAGAGTTATCGACGAAAGAATTAATTTAAGTACTTTAAGTCAATGTTACTTTAGTTGAAAACTCTACCTTTAGGCACAAGGAAATGCCAGTACAAAACTAGTCAATTAATATATTGTCAAAGTACTGTCACATGAAAAAGGCTTTATGTTTTCATATCTTAAATTTTAGGCAGGATTTTTTATGTTATGCTAATTTTCTAAGATTCACCAAAGAGTCATATTTAAAATTCATAATTGTGGGTTTAGTGATGTTTGCAAATTATTTAATGTTTCCTCTGAACTTTAAAGATTCTTCTAAAATATACTTTGTTTTCTTTAGTTTGAATTTCAGTACCTGACATTATTTTAAATTATATGCCTTGCTGATTCTGAAACACATTTTTAATCATTATTTTTTTATGTTTCAGAATTCTTTAGGCCATTCAATTTCCTCCATTGTTGAAAGCTGTTTAATTCACAATGCCTTGAGTACAGGCCCGTCATCTATTCTATAGTGACTATACCACTTAATAATGGAATAGTGCATCAAAGTGCCACTTAGGTCTCAAATTGTTATGTATGGCTGTCAAAGCGGTGAAAAAAGCAAAAAGAGGAAAAAAAAAAAGAAAAAAATGAAAAAAATCTTGATTTGTCTTTACTACTGCAACGTGAATTTGTCAGCCAGGTTTTGAAATCACAACAGCATTGCTTGCATCCCCAGCGAGATGTCGAAAACTTGACAGGTACATATTTTTTCAACTACAAGCACTTCTATAATGAAAACTAAATACACAAATCTTATTTTTTTTGCTCTTGACAGATAGTTGTTGCCAATGGGATTTAATGTTCAGGTTTGAGTTGTCAAGAGAAATAACCAATAAGCAATCCAAGTAGTCAGTATACAGATATTCAAAAGCAAAACGCCTGGCTTATGTGATATACTGGGAAGATTTGAGTGTATAATTAACTAACCGAGGAACCAAGGACACTTAATCTTCCCTTTAATGGCAAGTTCAACCCATCACTCTCTCTCTCTGGGGGACAAACTGTAGCTTGTTTTCTGGTCACCAGAGCCTTTGGTTGTCATTTTGCTCTTTCTTATTCATCATATCCTTGAGTTCTGGCATTGTTCCTTTCATTACTACTCAGACACAGTAAGAATTAACAAGATAAACTATGTTTCATTTCTGAAACTCTATTCATCATCTTATGTATTTTTAAATTGGGGCTGTTTATCTGTCTGCCAACTCTGTGTCAAAAAATTATCTGCATTTCTTTCAGAGTGCAGAAAAGGAATAGGAATTTTTACATTTGTTGCCTGTGTAAACATGGATTTACAGTATGTACACTGGAAACCATTGGACTCAATGATCTTAAAGGTCTTTTCCAACCAAAACAACCCTATGATTCCATGATAGTATCTTAAAAAAAAGCCTTAAGAGCAGTCATTACTTCCAGGCTATCCACTCGTTTACATGGCACTGCATGTGTCTATGTACGTGTGTGTGTGTGTGTGTGTGCGTGTGCAGTATTTATGTGTATGGGAGAGAAAAAGCAAGATAGTGGTAAGGGGAGACTCAGGAATGGGCTGTGGAGGAGTCCAGATGTGTTTTGCATTGAGAAGTTCCCCCTCCCAACCCCCCAGTGGGGCTCTCAGCACTTGGTAGGAGCGAGCCCAGAGCAGCAGGCACTCCCAACAAGAGAAATGTCGCTGAATTCAAGCTCTCCATAGAAGTGACCCCTTACCTCCAGATGTGAAAGCCCTCTTCCACAGCTCTCATGTCCCGTACAAGCAAGGGGACCCTACCATGACAGGAGCAAAGAAGAAAAAAGTTTCCATTTGCTTAGGAGGTCTCTGCTCACAGAAAGGCGATGAAAATGGCAGCTGTGCAGAATTTCATTTAAAAAAAAGAATAAAAAGGTAACTTTTAAGCTGTAGGGCCTGAAAAAGAAGAATGAGGGAATGTAGCACAAGAAGAGAGTACTCTATCTAGTGCTTTCTGGGCCACATGCCAGGCTTGAGGACCAAGAATCGGGGGCATCCAACTGCTCTCCCCAGGCTGCCAATCTCTGTGTGTGCACAGATGTGGGACATCACACACAACTGATCCAGAAGCCTCAGGTCACGTGTATGTCCTAAATGTACCTCTTATAAATATTCATATAGGAGGGGAGTGTAATAGTGATTTTGTAAACCTGTCAGTACAATTATTATGCTTACTGAACTACTGATTGTTTACTCAGCAAAATTATTACTTGCCAGGAAAAGAATTTGCAAAGCTAAATTATACAGAAAGAAACAGAAGAGATCTCAACAGAAAAACCCAGAATTTGCAGTACATAAGTAAACCTTGGGCTTAAGGTATACGTTGTGAGCAAGGAGAGTCAAAGTGAAGGCTGACACAACTTCCTTACTTATTCTTCTTAAACCACTACTGTCACTTGTGTACAGTAAATCTGTCTTAGTTCATGGATCATTGACACCATAGACCAAAACGTTTAAGGTCGCTGATATCGAAGTAGCTGGTGTGCTTCTGCATTATGGACCCCATCCTGGAAGGTGCTGGGTCCCTGCCAGCTCCAGCTGGAGCTCAGGATGCTCCGCAGCTGACAGGATTGGAGCTCTGCCCTGCCTGGTAAAGAGCTTTGCCATTTGGCTTTAAAAAGATTGCACTTTTGTAGCAAATCTGCCTTCTGAAGAGGAAAGCTGTGTCCTTCTTCAAGTTAAAATATTAGAATGTCCGGTTTTATCTAAAGAATCAGTTGTGCATGATTTTTTTGTTTTAAAACAAATAAATTATTAAGCTATCATGAACAGAGAGATATGAAAAATACTTGAGACCACTCATTTTGATAGTCCTTTTTGATATGCACAT
The DNA here is from genome assembly GCF_964106895.1 of Numenius arquata. NCBI lineage: Eukaryota > Metazoa > Chordata > Aves > Charadriiformes > Scolopacidae > Numenius > Numenius arquata. Next base: position 104,570,022 of record NC_133577.1, read on the forward strand.
TTATAACATTGAAACATCCATTTTCTCCAGTTTAGTGAAATAAAAAAGTAGTTCATTAGCCCTATCCAAAGGGATGAAAGAGGATTATAATGTAATTACCAACAGACCCTTAATACAGTGGTAGAAGTGACTGATGTTATTATTCTGGCACCGGAAAATTTACTGTAGATGCTTTTGAGTCAAACTATGCATACTTGTCTGTTTAACGCAGGTACATTCAAACACTAATTGTACTTGATAAAAAGCTCACACCCCGACTGATATACATGTTAGAGGTACTGTGTGTTGTCGTCTGCAGGTCTGGATAGCTCAAGGTTATATGACTGGGTTAATAGGATGAGATTCGTGGTTTAACACTCAGGCTTCTAACAGGCAGCCATAAAGACGCGGAGTGAAATACAGCTGGCTGTCTCCTCCTAGGAAGCAGTCTGCAGGCCTCTAGTGATTGTTTCAAAAGTTAGAGACTCTTAAACGTCCTACATTTCAAAGTGTCTCATTTGTACAAAGACTTATAAGTGAAATAGCATGGAAGAGACACCCACATGAAGGAAATTTGTGTTTAAATATTTATCTGATGGTTTTTATTTTAAAAAACATAATTTTTTTGTACAAGAGAAAAGAGATAAGAGAATTATTTTCATGAAACAACTGATCTGTATCTAATCTGTAGAGACATATTAATATCAAAAATAGACTCTCTCAAAAATCAGGCATAGCAAAGATTTCATAATATATTTGATTAATCAAAACCCAAACGGAAAGTTCTGATCTTCCCAGATGCTGATAAGGCTTACAAGTTGCTTCAGGGCATTATAAGCCATGCAGCACCAAATGCTTGCATATATTTCATAACACACCAAGCTCTCAAATATTTTTGTAAAAAAGATGCATCGTTAAAATCTTACTGCTTCTTTTCCCGGGCTGTGCTGTATGGACATAGGATCATGCACTAATTTCCGAAGAGACATTTCCTTTTTTTTTAATTCCTTAGTCTGCCAAGCCAGCATGTTATATACGGAACAGATAGCAGGTGATGGTTTTTTTTAGCAACTGAAAATAAGAAACAGGAGCAAGGATCCTCAGCACTGCTGGATGAATGGTTAGTGAGGCCCAAGGAAAAGGATACAGTTTTATTGTGTGCCGCTTCAGTCCTGGATCAGGACTGAATAGCCCAGCCTATTTTGCCGACTTAAATTACATTTGAGAATTATTTTAACTTGTATTACAGACGTGTCCACAGACTATAGGCTATTCTCTGAGCAACACTCTGTAAGACAGTGAAGACAGAAATTATGAGAGAAGAAATAGTGACTCTATTTCTACCAGAGGTGGTATCCTTTGCATAGCAAAATACCAGAAGAATAGAAGATCATAGGAGTAAGGACGTTAATAAATGTTTATGTTGCTCAGTCAGAGCATAAGCAGTATTTTGTTACTAAGTGCAATAGCATGAGATACTCAGCATCCATAACCCTCTTCCTGGAAGCATGCACGTCTTGCAGATGTTTTGTCTTCATTCCTTGCCATCCCTGCATACACTGAGTGTGGACTAATACTTCAGTGTCGTACACACTTATCAGTGGCAACATTTTGGAGGAGGGAGGGGAAAAGGAAGGGGGTTATGAGCTGACTTGAAGACGGCAAATCATCATTCCACCATTTAATGATAGGAATGAAGGAAACCGTCCAAAAGACCAGTTTATACCACAGCATTGAAGGAAAAGGCAGTGGGGAGCAGGGGGGAGGGGAGGCGGGGGGGAGTAAAAAATTAAAGCTTTTCTCCTTATTTGGATTCTTTTTGTTTAAATACGGTGTATAAGGTGGGTGCTGTGCATGGTAACAAGCTATAGCTAGTGCTCCACATTAATCATCTAAAGTATTGAATCAGCTCTTTCTTAAAATTAGTAATGAATTTATTTTAAGTTTGATACTAATACATGACATATTTTGACACTTCTCAAGAGGGGAAAGTTGCCTCAGGTGCCAGGTTACCACCACAGGAAAATTAAAGCCAAGGCTAAGCACGCTGTCACTATTGCCTTTGTATTGGGTTTACATGTTGTATACACCCCAAAATTAGCCTTTCTAAATATTTATCTGCTTGGGCTGTATTAGTTTCAAAAGGGGGGGGAAGGACAGAAAGAAAAGCTGGAATAAAAAAGTAAGTAGCTCAAGGAGAAGCTAAAGTTTTCACAGACTATGTTGTTCAAACAGCATCAGAAATTGCTCACATCTGTCAACACCAATGGCACTGCAAACAGTTACAGTAAAAAAAAAAGTTACAATGTACACTGGAAATAGAAAATAAGGTCAAGGGTGGTATTTTAGCTAAAATGCTTTCTTCAGATGTGGATGTATTAAAACAAGGTTCATGCACTCTCTCTCGTGAGCCCTTAGAAAGCCTGATAGGCAAAGTTCTGTTTCCCATATTTTCTATTTTTATTCATTATTGTTCACATGAGTCTATTGATAACCCTTTCTAATGGCTCATTTTAGACAATGGAACAAACCACCAGCATTTTTCAGGTTATGAGAAACACCAGTAAAAGGAGCAGGATATACAGTGCTGACTTTGAGAGTAGAGCTGGTGCCTGCCATGTCAAACTGTAAACAAGCAATATTGAAAGAGGCTTAGACTTTTGATAAAGTATCCAAAAGACTAAGTGTATTTCCTAACTCTCTTGTCTGCTGACATCTTTCCCTTTCTCTCCCTACCTTTCTGTCCCTGTTTCAGCCACATCTGACTTCATCCACAGCTGAAGAATGTGACCTTAGACTCAGGTTACCCTAAATGAAGTAAACAAATACAAGTCCAGTCACTAGGGTTTATAGTAAATCTGTAATTAATCATTCCGTGCCACACAGAATTATTGTCATCTTTATCTCCTTCTACGTACCTTTTTATCCTTTTATAGCCCCCCTTCTTCACATAGTTTTTCCTTTGTTTCCAGAAACTGATCTGGCTACCTTTGGGGATATTCTAAGTTCAGAGTGAGTTTTACATTCTCTCTTCAGATCTTACACACCGGAGATACAGGATTTCTGTAGCTCTCAGTACAGTTTGCCTGGGAGACTGGTAAATTCATACTATGCAGATGAAGAAACTAGATTCACACTTCTAAAACAGTATTTCATGCATAGCAAGATATTTTTCTGATAAGAAAGTCAGAATGATCTAGTGGAAGTTAAAATTAATGTTGAAAGTAGTGATCTGATGTTTAACAGGAATGAGTATAAGGAAACACAACACAAACCTTGACTGTTGTTCCCAATATGGGCAAGGGACATGCAATCTCTATCAGCTGCTACATAAAATTGCCATTTAGAAGGAAAAGGTAAGTGCAAAAATGCCACAAAGATATGGGACATACCAGAGACCACTGAAATGGGTCATTGTTTTAAAGTAGCAGCATTTGAGCAAGATGCAGAAAAACCCAGGATGTAGGAGAGGAAAGGAGTGAAATAATGTACAAAGAGGGATTTGGTCAGAGGAATTGGTTAGATTCTAGAATAGTTGGAGTAAAGAAAAATGTTTTAGTTTTATGGGGTTAACAGAGGATATTGCTGGTTATTTTATTTCATTTTATTGCAGGTTACTTTGGGGGGGCGGGGGGATGTATTTTCTTTTTGATAACAGCTCATCCAATCTGAAAGGACTTTTGACTTTTTTAAAACCTTTGACTTTTACTTTTTGTGATGTAAGGACCGGTTCTTATTTACACCCATACCTAATCAGCCCTTACAGGAAAATTTAAGGATAAAATGCCATCAGCCCCTAGAACTCAGTCAGGTGGACAAGGGGATACAGTTCATTAACTCAGCTGCAGTATGAGGCTGGTGTATTCACTTGTCTCTTCACATCTACCTTCCAGTTACTCCAACTCTTGTACTGAACTCACATGAAAGAATTATAAAGACAGGTGCTATACATTAAGCATCACCATAAGAAATGTTTTCAGACACGCCAATATCTGAATAATGATGGTGGGAATCTGCAGTGTTGTGCAAACTGAAGTTACAAGTCTGCTTCTGCAAGACGACAGACCTGAAATGTTGTGATAATGGAGACTTATTAATTCATCAAAATTCATCAGTGTTCTTACAGGAAATACAAGGCTCCTGTGTGAAATAATTTTCAAAACTTGAGGTCAAAGTCCTTGCTCCAGTTAACACCAAAGTCTAATGAGTTTTCAGAGGGGCAGGATTCCTCCACAGCTGTGTATAGACCCACACCCAGGCAGCACTGAGTACCCCCAGCTCCCCGAAACAGGGAGATTCTTCCTGCTAATGCCAAATGACCATGTTACAGTCTGTCGAGTTGATCTGTGTTACCATGAGTATTATCACGAGCAAGATTAAGCCCTGCAAGATGAAAAAAAGGGTCCCTAATCATGTACACTATTTTCTTCTGAAACATTTCTAAAAATTCAGGAAGGAATAAAACACTGGCATGCACACACTTTCTCTCTCTCTCTTTCCTTCCTTCCTTCCTTCCTTCCTTCCTTCCTTCCTTCCTTCCTTCCTTCCTTCCCTCCTTCCTTTCTTTCTTTCTTCTTTCTTTCTCTCTTTTTTCTTTCTTTCTCTGTCCTTTTCTTACTTTTCTAATGGATACTGCATATATAGTGGTTCAAGAGACGAGAACATAGATTTAATTCCTGTAATGTTTCTATAATCAATGCTTTGTATCTGAACAAAAGTGTAAAGAAGGGCATAAATGCACTAAGCTGCATTTCAAAAATGACATCATAATTGCTGGGACTGCCTATCTTACCTTGGCCTCAAGCATTTACCAGGATTCAAATTTATTTCAAACTGTTCTCCCAAGTCTGCCTAATTTTTTTTTTGTCCAAATAGCAGCAACTCACAGTTAGTGAACAAAGCTTCAAGATTTTTTTTTTACTTACAGCTAAATTTAACTTTACCCATCCAATAAAAAAGAAATAAGGGAGCCTTTATTATCTCCCTGGATTTCTGGGTATGATACCACATCATAGAGAAGTGGTTATTAGAGACAATGGCCTACCAAGGTGAAGTTTGTAATAAAGCCTATTATGTGGTTTCACCATTGACACTAATGGAATGTAACAGTGATTTAGAATGATTTAATGGTTCCCAGGTTGTGCTCTAATAGTGCTCTTTATATTATGATGTATATCACAAAACCTAATGTGGCTGTTGTGATATATTGACAGTATTCATGCTGTTTCATTTTTTTAGGGGAATTTTAAAAACTGTCAAAGAAGAAAATTAATAGGCTGCAACTGCTTTATTTTCAAGGGGTCTGTTTTTTAAATGTATGTGCATAAATTTCTATTTGGTGCCATGCTTAAGCTAATAAATTCATTTGCATTTTTATTCCAAAGTCATAAAAGTGGAATGCGTGCATGCATGCATTTGTGTGTGTGTGTCTGCGTTTGAAGCCCTGCTTTGAAAAGATTGCACTGTCATCTCAAAATCTGTTTACAAAATGGTACTAATGGTTTGAAATGCTCCTAAAAGGGGAGTGCAAAAGACAAGTTTTCTTCTTATAGGCTGCAAAATGACACTAATTTAATAAGAGGGAGACAGCAGGGGGTATGACTACAGATTCACTTAAAAAACATCCAGACCCTTAGGGTTCCAGGTGGCTTTTAGACTTGCACTTAAATTCTGGAATTTAAATAAAAACTGGATCATGCTAGAACAGACACAAAGGAAGATGTATTAGAGCTGAGATACCTGCATTTTGAAATGGTTTGTGGGCATCTCAGCAATGCCTGACCTATTAGCTCTAGGGCATTTCTGGTTTCGAGTAGGTTAAGGAACAGCAGGAATTTTCTTGCGTTTTCTAAAAGTTTTTCCCCCTGTTCTTGTAATTTAAATGCATACCTCATGAAATATCATCACTCTGAACATCATTATTCTGAGCACCTCCCAGGCACTCCAGGCCCCTTGTGTTACGTGGAAGTGGTCAATGGATTTAGGTCATGATGGTGAGTTGCCAGTGAAAATACCCATGGAACACAGTTCTCTCCAAAAAAACAGGAGTTTCATACCTGGCTACATTTACCCTGTGAATGTTAAAGCAAAGGTCCTCGGCATTTTTTCTGATAAGTGTTTCCTTCCTCATTCGCACAACTTCACCTTTTTTAAAATGGGTTTCCCACGCTTTCATGTTAAAACGAGGCACAGCTCTTTTGGAGGGCAAAAGAAGGGAGGGGCCATGAAAACTTGATTATTGCTACCCAGACCGCCTCACCAAACACTGTAAAGGGAGAGGATCTTCTCAATCCCCACTCATGCTGAGAAGCTGTGAAAGATGTCATCCAGCTCTGCTCCCTCAATAGTAATGAAAAAGGGGAAAATGTCACTTCTGGTGAGGATGGAAGAAGGAAGAGAGTACCAGCCTTTAAGGGTACGATAGAGGGGAAGACGAAAAGCAAGAAGGAGACAGCTGCCTGGTAGTGAACGGGTAATGTCACAAGAGACTGTCCTGCACTTGTCTCAGGGAAAGCTTAGGTCTCTTCTGTTTCTTCTTCCCCTGAATATTCTGTGCCATGTGTTGTGGGCTGCATCTGACACTGACACAGGAGGAGGAAGCTGATCCTGGAAAGGACGGGGCCAAGTTGGTAACAGCGACTGTACATTCTTTTCCCTCCTGGAGGGTAAGCATTGGTTTAAGCATCTTCCACACCAGCTAGTAGGTGCTGCTGTGTCACCTCTTGCACTGCTGAAGTGGGCACAAATCCATGGGGGTTTTTGCTGCACCCTCCTTTTGGAGATGTAAAGGAGAGTAGCTCATTTAGATCACCCAGCTGAATTTACCCCAGATGAAGCATTCCTTGAGTGCCCACGCTGATGTAAGTAATCACCTGAGGGGGAGAGAGACACTGCAATCTGGGAGGAACAGTGATGTAAGCGAGTGCTCAAGGAGAACATGGGTAGTGGTAAGCACAGGTTTTGGTCTATTGCTACCCAGGCAAAGAAGGAACTTGTTCCTGCGGGCCCTGCAAAGAGCCTGCTTTGCCAAACTGTTGGCTATAGCCATTTACGTGGCACTGACACCCACTAATTGCTCTATTACAAGGCAATAACATGACACTTTTGTCATATCCTGCTTCAGGTTAGCTTGCTTGTAGATTTTCTTTTCTTTTTTTTTTTTTTTTCCCTGTGAAAATACCAGGTTGTGATAAAACCGCCTGTGAAGAAATCCACTGGAACACAGCCAGCCATCTCCTGATGGGATCTCAGTTTGCATTGCATGTGCTTCCACCCTCATGGCCATGGAATTCAGTGAGCACAAAAGGACAATTTTCCTCTTTCTCTGATTCACCCCCTAAAACTGTCCACAAAACCATAATTTTTCAAGTGTAAAGAGTATGTACAGGCTGGAAAATGGTTTTATAAATAGAACCTTACATTGAATAATGACTTTGGGGCACTGAACTGAGAGAGGACAGGCAGAATTTTGGAGACAGTCATTTGTTTTTGACACTGAAGTTATTTCAAAGTTATAAGCAAGATATTTCTCAGGAGATGTTCTCTCTTTCTTTCCTTTTTGTACTGTATCGTCCCTGTGGAGAGCTTTGTGGAATCATACAGAACAAAATTAGGCAAAGTGCCTGTTATATAACCTCGTGGTTCTCTAAAAATAATGGGAGCATCCCTACCACCTGAGCCTCTCCCTTCCTGAAGTTTATGTACAGCACATGGATAGCAGGGTCGGGAAATAGTGGAGATCATATAATGAAATATAAAGATCCTTTTTACAGCAATGCATTGAAATTTACATAATTATTATCCCATTTTGACTTTTTAACTTTAGAGAATCTATGTGGGTCAGTTTTCCCTGTTTTAATTAGCAAAATCAAAATAACAAAAAATGGCAATTTCCTTCTTTCAAGCTCAAGTGGACTACTCAGCCTGTAGCAATAATTATATTTTTCAAATGTGAGGTGCCTAATTTAAAATACAAGATTCCCAGTAGTTGCAGAAGTTTTAAGGACAAGAAGGGACAGAAGCAAGCGAGCCTTTTGTTCGTATTGCTTCCCATCCAAAAGTCCATTCAGCATCTAAACTTCATAGGAATTGTGTCACTCATGTAAATAAATTTGTGTCAATTATTTATTGTAAAGTATTTTACCCACTGGGGTAAATGAAGAGCAAGGCTTTACTAATCAGATTACTAGCATGCTTATTCTAATTTATACCTTCCACGGTTAGCCTTTAAGCCACAGTTGACCTCTTATTTTTTATATTAACTGGAAACAATTCATCAAGTGAGTTACCCCTCTCCTTTCAAATCCACTTGTATTACTAAAAGGTTGAGTAAAGACCTCTGGGGAGCAAGGGCAATTTTTGACATGGATCTCAACAGATTAAACTATGCAGGGACAATATAGAATACATTGGAGCAATAACATTATCACATCATAGCCTGATTGAGAGGCATTTCCTTGCATTTTTGTCCTTTTACCATAAGCCAATAGTAGCCACAGGCATTTGACTGGAGAGCCCGGAGGATTGACAGGCCTGGCAGTCATTACACGCTGGATTGAATACTAGATTACTCCAAAGTGGCTCAGGGTCAAGGATCAGTGTGTTCCCTTTTGGCACTAAATGACTTTAATATCCTTACTGTATTAGTCAATTACTTTAAAGCTGCTGCTCTCTGAGCTCTCTCTGCCCCCCTGCAGTTTACTATGGACATTTGAATTGCTCCCATACTTAACCCACACATCTGCTTTTAGCTGTCAAAAGAAAAGTGCTACCACTGGAGCTATTGACAATGCAAAATGAACAGAGATACTTGCTGTCAGTGTCAAGTGGCACTTTTCTTCCATTGTTTGTTTTAAACAACTCCTAAATAACTCCACAGTGAAACTGTTCCTAATTCAGGAAGAGTCTGATGGCGTTTTGCAGCGTTTAATCTAATATCAACCTGACCAAAAAAAGCAGGAGTAAATAATTCTGTCCTCACGGTTAATTTTATTTTTTGGGGAAACAGTTGTTGTCCAAAGAGCTGAAGTACTGTGGTAAGACACAAAAAGACAGGTTGCTTTAAACTCTTGCTTAAATTTCACAACAGTCACTGTAACTATAGCAAATTACACTGCACTTCTGAATTTATTGGTGCAACACGGTGAAGAATTTTATATCATGGCCACTGCACATTAAAAGGTCTGGCTTGGCTTGGTGTTAAACCAACATGTCTAGATTAAATATGAGCAGAACTGATCTGAATTTTAAAACTGCTTGAAAGTCATGCCTTTAGTGTTTTAGTGAAAGTGATATCACCGCACATGAAAGCACATCTGTGCCGTGGGGCCCGACTTGTGTGTGGTGATGTCATTGGGCTAAAAAAGCAGCTCAGGACTTCACAGCTAGATACACACAGAAACAATTTTCTCTTACGAATATACCTATTTTCATCTGTGTGAGGACAAACGGGCACCGCGTTTTACTGGAAGAGCTGTCAACTGTGTAGTTTGGTGAGCCCATGTGTGTATCACTTGCATCTAGGCAGTCACACCTTTTTCTTTTCTTATGAACTTGCAATGTGGGTATAAGGACTGGCTGTTTTGTTACACTTCCAAAAAATACAGACAGTGTTTTACAAGGAATAGGACCATGTATATTGCAGCATGCATCTACTTGATCTACTTTGGGGACAATCCAAGAAGGTTCTGTCATGTCAGTGTTACTTTTCTCATCCTTCAGAGAACTGCTAAATGTCCTAAGGAGAAAGGCCTTCAGACTCTTCATTTGCTGCAAGAAAAAAAGCAAATTTTGACAAATTTTGACATACACAGTAGATGTAACACAGGTGATTATTATTGGGAATTCTAAAAGATCTGATAGCCAGGCTGCCCAATACATTTAGCAGGGAAGTGTCCACTCAAACCTGTTTGCTGATGACCGGGCCAAAGGAAAAATGAATCCACTGTGCACCGTAAGCTTCTGGAAGGCTTCGGCAGCATCAGAGACATTCCAGCTCCCGGCTTCAGTAGTCTTTGCATTTCACTCGGAATTAATATTGCTGTGTTGGGAAGCAGAAGAATCAACATTTTAAATAAAATACTCAGTCTCTAAATGCCTGTCTATGTTATTCAGGATCTTTGAGGATAATAAATACATTTTAGGTAACAGAGCACTAATAAAAATGCAGTAATATCATCAGAGTTAAAATATATGCACACTTGTATGACTTTCAGTACACAAAAACATTTTATATGATGAATTCTGAGTTTTGCCATTTCAAGTGGATATTACATGTGTTCCTGCTCCAGAAAGGCAGATAGACATGTGGACAGTAATATATATTTCGTTTGCAGTGTGCCTCAGCTCAGCGGCTAAGCATAATGAATGGTGCCTTGGGGAATGCTCTGAATAATTGTGCTAATTTAAAATTTAGTCAGCAAAGGACCTTAAAAAACTTGATACCTCTTGGTAATGATGCATCATTAGCACTTTTCATTCATTTATATTTTGTTGTGTTTAGGGATTTGGGTATTCAGGAGAAGAAAGGTAGCCTGACAAGAGAGTGATTGAATCAGCCCCCTTGATACCTGGGAGTGACAGAAGGTGAAGTACTGTAGCTGCAGTTGACAACTACTTTAATATGAGCCACTTATAAATATTTACAATTCATAAGTCAATGATGAGCTTGTGTATAGCACATAAATAATACCATAAGTATTTGGCACATTTATTTGGAGCCTGATCATTAGTTTGGAGATAGCTTAGTGTTAAAGAGTTATGGAAACATTTTCAATTAAAAGAGCTTTGTTTGGAGGCTGCAGTGCAGAGCTTTGAAGAAAATAATATACAAGAAACAGGTGAGTTCACACTTCTAGAAAACTGCCATTCTGAAGAACCATTCTGACCTTAATCATGGGAGTAAAACATCCAACTTCAGTGCAGTAACATACGTGAGTAAGATTAATAGGAACTGGCTCTCGATGATTTATTTGGCACAGATACCACAGCACTTAACATATGGCCTTTTTGCAGTACAACGATAAGCATATCGGAATCTAGCCATAAAAGAGTGAGTCTTATTTACTGCACAAGACATAATTTTGTTGGGGATATAATTCCTCTTGTTAAGGAATTCTACTAATAAGTTGATTTTGTAGGCTAAATGAGACACCTCAGGTACATGATTTTGATCTGACTGCAATAAAAGATCAAGCTCTCACCAGGCTGACGGGTTGAAAATGAAGCACCTATTGACTGACAGATTTCAATATTTTTTGTGCTCAAGACAGACAATTATACGCAAACATTTTTTTGTTTTTAATATTAAATATTGTACATTGTTCATAAGGAATTGTGGGGAGGGGAGGGGGCGACGACCCAACAGCAGCACACTCCATAAACCAAAATCAAATAAAATGAAAAAGCTTACAGAGAACGCATACCTTTTTTTGAAAAGTTAAAAACTCTATACTTTCCTGAACCACTTTAGGCAGAGTAATTATCTGTAACTTCTGTCTCTTAAATATGAGTGCAAGGTGCAGTGATGAGTGCTAAATATATTAATCAGGAATGAAAACTAAATTGGAATGTTCTGAAGCACATGCATGGATACATAAAAGATAAACTAATCCTCTGCGCAGGTAAGATATACAAAAACTGGCTACATTTATGTGTTTAATTTTCATGTTTTCTGGATTTTGTCATCACTACTTTTTTAATATAACAACGAGGTTTTAAATGACCACTGGGGATGGATACTCCTTTCTTTCCACCCTGGTGGGTAATGAGAGAGACAACACCTCCAGCCATTATCCCTTCGAGTGCTGAGTGGGAGTGCAGTTAACTTTGATAGCATAGAAGTAAGTACATTTTTTATTGCATAGAAAAAAAAATGTCGAGAATAACCTATTCAGTTTAACATTTTCACAGAGTAATTACACATAAAATTAGCTAACCATCAAACTTTTTAGCTACTTTTCCCCATCATATTAACTGAATACATACACATTTCATCATTAAGCACAGAAGAATTATTTTAACCTGGCAATATCCACAGAAACAATCTAGGGATTTTTTTCTTCATTTTTTACTTGTTGATAATTTTAGGTTTGCCTCTCAAACTGTAATTAATTTTTCAGATACTAGTGTAGAAAATCAATCTGCAATGTCTCTCTCATGTTTGTACAATGCAATCACTCATTAATATGGTTTCAAATATCAAAAAAGTGTCTGTTTTCTGTTTAATTTGTATGCTTTTTTGTAATAGGGTTGTCAGAGTCTTCTTGTCATGGATCATCCTCAGGTATGTAAACAACATACAGACTTACTTTGAATGATAGACAATCTCATAATTTTCTCTTGTAAAATGACACATACAAATCAAGAAGCTAAAGCATGGAAAGTAACATATTTTGGTCTTGTGACTAATGGTAACCTGGTGCTATTGAATTACTGAACTGTGTCTGAGAACTAATGAGAAAAATTTCCCAGGGGAATCTTTATCCAATGCACTTGGAGAGCACCTTGGGGACTCATTCCGTGTCTGTCACCTTTCCCGTCTCATTGACACTCAGCTTCTTTACCACCATTACACTGTGCAACCATTTCACTTTACACCTCACGATTAGAATATTAAAAGGAGAGAATACTACACTACTTGCACCAGATAGCAGAGTTGTTTTTGACACTTAAAATAGAAATTGTCACTGAAATATCACAAGGACATGACTGTCTCCAGCTCCAGAGCTCCAGTAGAACATTTTAAGCTCAGAGCTGTATTATTTTGCAGCTAATGATATCTTTTATCATATTTCTTAAACGGCTTGTTTCTTAATTTCTTAATTAACTATGAAACACTTAAGGATATGTCACGTCATGTAGAGCACACAAATGATTTGTATTAGGTAAAATTTTCTCCTGTCATAGTACTGAGGACTTAGTCACTGGTATTGATTATACAATGAGTTTTTAAATGAAGGAATAGAAATGTCATTAGCAAAAATGTAACATTTCACATGTGATAAATATTTGGCGAAGGCTTGTGAAGTCTGAAAACACAATGAAAAACCTTCAGTGTCTGTAAATGGCTGTAGCTTCATTGATTTAAGAAGAACACTGCTGATTTCCCTCAGTGAGGATTTGTCTCATGTATCTTACATCTATATTTAGAAGAGCTTTGGTACATCCCGTTAGGGCCAAAACCCGCCTTCCTCTGAAAAGGTTCCTCACTGAAGTGCACAGAACTACTCTCATGAGTAAGAGCAGGGAGGATTTGGCCTCAGGGAATAAAGCTCAACTTAAAAAAAAAGTTTTAAAAAATCCAACTGCATTTTTTAAACTTAAAAACTGCTCTAATTTCACCTGGTTGGTGATTTCAGAGAGAAGCTAATTAAAGCCAATGGAGAATTTTAAAAATGAAGAAAAAAAAAAAAAAACAAATTAGGGCAGCAGGGGGAAAATAAGTTTTCTAATTATATATAATGAGAATATCTTCTGCATAGTGCAGCAAATGTTCACCTTTTCTATAATATAGAGAGTACGATAATTTCTGCTGTGTGGCCCAGGGTGCTACACATACAGCTGCATGTACCCTTCGCAGAAGTATTTGATCTTATTAAAGAGTGCTAGTTAGCCAAATGTCCACGAGGGTCACACACTGTTTTTGTGTAGAGACTGAGAAGAACTGAATATATTTGGCTGTTGATTATATTAGCCGCACCTATTGTCTCCATTGGCTGTTTTTGTTACTTTGTTTTGTTGGCAGATACTCAAGCTTCTCTTAAAAGTGGGGAGGTGTGCAAAGGGAAGATTATTTTGGCAAGTATTAGGAGAAAGTAAGGCTATATGCTGAGTTTGGTTTTGTCTTCTGCCAAAGAAGATCTTTCCAGGGAACGGGAGAAAGTGTGCTCTCATCCTATCCTGCTTCTTCTGAAGCCAGAGGGATTTCTGCTACAGACTCCCTAAAGACAGGCTGAATGTGGTATTTTTTTCAATAGCAGGCAGCCACGGGTGTCTTAGGGTAGACCTGCAATTTCTCGAAAACGTTTGAGTGTACCTGTCCCAGCCTTTTATTAGCACCAGTTCAGTCTTTCATTGTTGACTCAGCAAATGTACTCTGCCCTAAATGAAATGAAGATGCACTCTTGGGGTTGCAGATTTTCTGGAATTCTCTCCCCTCCCCAGGAATCTTGAGTTTCAGAGGAGAGGTAAGGGACAATTGGAAGACTTACTTTAAAATTACAATACTACTGATGATGTTTAAGAATTCAAAAAGACCTGAAAAACAAACTGACAGGAATTACCAATCCTCTGATGTTTTGATGTAAGCCATTGACGGTGTGAGAAACACAGTGATGATGATGAATAAGGAAATAAGGTTTTGATGTTCTCTTCTACAGTTGCTCTGAATCTACTGAAACCACAAATGTTTTAAGTCTCATTTGCTTTACAGGACTGAGTTTAATTAATTAGAACTAGGAACAGTCATGCATGTTTGTGCAAAGCGAGGATGAAGCACTTCTGCTCAGATGATCCCCTTCATCTCCACTCTGCATCCATTCTGCACAGGGGGAAATAAATGAATAAGAAGCAAGGTTGTGAGGATAAGCTCTGTATTACCTTCTCTATCCTGTTCACCTTTACCTTTTTCTTGTTTGAACTTCAAGTCACTGTATGTTATTCCATGTTCAGACCAAAATTCCTTTATCTATGCTGTTGCTTTAGTTGGTCTGAGATCTGCCATGCATGAACAGAATGTCAAAGAGGAAGCTAGTTTATGATTATTTTAGAAAGCTTTTTACTTTTCACTTCAGCACATAACATTCAAAAAAAAAAGTCTGTGAATTGTCTATTTAAGCCTTCTTTACTATTTGAATACATTGATTTAAGACAAAAGCTGTAAGGTGGGTTTTTTTAAAGCATTGACATATAGTGTACGCATTCCTGTATCTTCTTTTAAGTGGCAAAATACAATTCTTTTGAAAATATACAGGGGAAACACTCCATGTCAGTTCTTACAATACGAGGAGTCAGGTTGTGAGCTGCATTTCTTTCTCTTTCTCATAAAGACAATTATGAGTGTAGCAGAGAAAGAAATCCTTAGACTTGGTTTTGCAGGAACCATATGAAGCAGGTACTTAATTCAGTATCATGCTAGTGCTGCTATGGGCAACAAACCGCTTCAGTAGAAGCTGGCATTTAATATACATTTAAACTTTTTCTGTGACCTCCCTCCCACCCATTAAATTTCTTACAATTGGCTCTTATCAGCTTCTCAGGGATAGTTTTTGATTGGGAGTTGATGAGGCTACATTAAATCTTCCTGATACTTTGGATACCCAAACCCATGGCTTTCTTATGTAGCAGAACATTATAACTAAAACATGAGAGCAACTAACATGTATGTAAGCACTACTAATTTAACAAATCCTTACTAGTACAAAAAAGCAGATTTACAGAGACAGTAAGTGAAATTAGACACGTTTCATCATTCATCATTTCACTTTGCCACCTTGGATTTATGCAGGCATCAATTCTGTTTAATTTCTGTGGAATTATATATATGTATAGACAGAGAAATGTGCACTTCAGGATGGATCTCTTAAGGCCAAGAAAGTTCAAATGTAATCCTCCCACTGCCACAGATCTGTCTGCAATTTTCTTTAAATTCAAGTAGAAATGCATAAATAGAAGCAGCAGAGCATCTGACCCATCACTCATATCCAGGATGGTTTCTCTGTTTCAGATGTTTTTGCTAAAGTTACTCAGCTTTAAGCAATTCACATTTTCTTTTGAGAAACTGTGAAGATGTAAAGATACGAAGACCTGCATTATAGAATTGTCCATAGGGAACAGAAAAAAATGAACACAGAACTACTTTCAATATACCAATATCTGCCTTGCAAAACCAATGCTATGGTGGACAGCTGAGACAAGAGTACACGTTGTGTATTGATGAGACAAAAACTTTTTGTCCTGAACTTTTCTAGAATTCTGAAAGAAAAATATTGTATTTATAAACGGCTTTTTTGGGTAGGGGAAATTTTGTGGCGTGGGTATCATGTATCTACTTTTGCCTACCTAAGTGGAGTGCTCTGAAAGAAGCAAATCACATATGACTAAGTCCAATTGGTGTCTCAAAATCTTTCTCTGTAGACCCCAAGGTCATGTCTGAAAGTCTGCTTATTCTTTAATATAAGATTGAGAATGTGCAGCGAACGCTAATGTAACTGCTTTTTAGTGCCATGAGTGGGGAGGTCATGAAAAGCCGGCCAAGAGGGTAAATAAAATTAATATGACATTGTTCAAGGGCCTGATTAGCACTATTTATCTGTCGCTTCCTTTCAGTTTTGGAAATTTCATTGCACCAAGCTTGGAGCTTAACATTTACTGTTTGGATCATTTGTCCTGGTCTAGTTTGTCACAAACATCTAAGAGTTCTGCTCCAAATGACTTCGATGGTGTCAGCTCCGTCAGCGCCAAAGCAAACACGGGGTATATGTTTACAGTCTCATTTTTATACATGTCTGGGGCAAAAGAGCTATTGAAGCAAATTACTTCTCACCCACACAGAGGGTATTCCTTCAATGTCACAGTCGAGGTCATTGACAGGGCAACGTAGAGAAGACAGCTTCCGAAGGGTGTGCTTGAGTTTTCCATAATACCCATCCAACTTTTCTCAAACACTCTCAAGAAAAACATATTTAACCCTTTTATAATTAGCAAATGCAAATGCAAAAGTAGATCTTTAAAACTTTTAGCATCCCTGATATTATATGAGGTTTGCAGGAGTAACCATCACATGCCATAGTAGTCCCACAGTTACAGCAACAGACAGAACGATGCATCATTTTTGCATTTTAACAATAAATATTTGTGACTGCTAATCTATTCAGTGAAGCTATATAATTTCTTGTTGATGTTGCTATACTGACCTCTGCAGGCTTTGGAAGTTTGGAACATTGTTTACCGCAGTGGTTGCTGTGACCCAGTATGCCGCTCAATGAGCCTGTAACACCAAAACACTTGTGGGCTAACATACTTGTCTGAGAGCTGTTTTCTTTTAGTTCTAAATAACAAACTGTAAAATAATTTAAAGTAATGATTTGAAAGTAAGTGTTCATGATGTTCAGAAAATGTCACTTTAGGAAAGAGTAAATTAAGTGAAAAAAAATCAGTATTTAAATGAGTACTTTACAGATTTGGGTTTTTATGATATGACCTGGTTATTAAGAAATACAGCCATTTTAGATGAAAATATTACTCCCATTAACAACTGTGCAAAGCTTGTTGTTAAAAAAAGAAATTCCATTTTATATTTAATGCAACTTGATACAGTCTGCTATTCTGCTCCTAGATCTAGTGAGATTTAAAAGTTGTATGTGTTCAGTATAAGTTTTATAAGTACAAGCTTTCACAACTAGGACAGACACACCAGTATGAATAGTGATACCTAAGTGATGCAAACTTCCCCAGTTTCTGAGTTTTAGTATATTGAATTAGATAATTTCACAGATACAGTATAATGCATACATTAATTTAATCTGGGTTATTTTCTCTTAAATACTTACCGCCTTTCTGGAGTTAAGTGTGTTCCTTATATTTATTCATGTCCAAATACAATTTTTCAATTAAGGTCTGACACTTCTTTTATACATATATATCATTTTTGTAACTTATAGTCATGTTTGGCTGACATACAGAGCTATGCCCTATACCTTGTTTATGTTAGAAACAAAGACTCTCTGAACTGCAGCTCTGTTTATAACTATTTGTGGTTTAACAAATGACAAAATACAGAAGACTTAAAAATCTTGGTCTGGAAAAAATATCTCAGTCTGGTTTATGTTTTCATCTACTTTCCCCACATTTATTGATTTTGTTAACTGTTTCAGCCATTCACTGTACACTTCTCTGACCACATCGTATTTATGATGTATGCAGGTAACTGACATCTGAAGAAAAACAAAACATACAGGATGAAGTCCTGGCTCCTCTGAAAGCTCCCATTGACTTTAGGAGAGCCAAGAATTTTCCCGCTGCATTTTTGTCTCTCTTGTTTCATCTTCAGTATTAAATGCTTTCCTGGACAAATTCAAAGTTTATCTAATTAATCTTATTCTGTAATAGGCTGACTGGTTATACTCTGAGACATACAGACATATGGACATTCCCTCCTCCACTATTTGTTGAAAAATCTGTGCATTTTGGGATGGTTTATCACTCACATTGGATTAAATTTTCTGTAATCCAGTACTGGTAACTGAGAGTTGCCAAGAGTTGGCTAAGACAGGGAACGTTTGGTGGGAGAGGAAAATACACATGGGAAGCTGCAAGATACTTCTTTCAATATTTGGCTTAATGTTCACTCCCTCCAGTTTCTAGTGCTGTCAAAACAAATGATCTGACATAAATGGAGATTTTGTCTGAGCAAAGAAAGATTTTGAGATTAGTATTCCATTTATCTGGTGCCATTTGCTTTACCAAAGTCTCTGATTCATAATCTTCTAACTAGCCAAAGTGCTGGTTGTCCTCTCATGCTGACCCTGCCATTCCCCATGGTACTCAGAACTGTGGATGAAGTGATAAGTTGTTGTGAATTTACAGACCATCTAACCCAATGGTTCTCATCCAGATCATGATCAGTATCAGCAATTATAATAAAGCTTCTACAGAGCAAAATTCTGGCTGGTACCATTCATGTGAGTTACCTTCAAAGACTATATAGCTTTACATGGTACCCCAAGATGCATCCAGAAGCATAGCTAATGTTCTCCAGCCACAAAAGAGCAGTCAATCCATGCTATCAAACTAGGGTTACTCTGAAGAAAAAATAAACAAGTGTGTGTAGTGGAGAATTTAGGTCCTCAGAATCAACTGTTTTACTCAAGAGATCTGCTTCTTTTGCTCCGTGCTATTTGGTAATGTTAACATAGTCACATTGTCTTGCTCAGTCACATAGAAAATATTGACAGTTTGAGTTTGAGACTAAACCCCTGTGTCTTAACCGTCAGAGACTAGGCAGTGAGAATGAGTAAAGGTAGACTCACTTCTGGTTACCAGCAAGTTTGTATAGCCTGGCAAAGTAGGAAAAGGCAACTAGAAGGGGAATGTGATTTCCCCTCTTGCCTCTCCCAAAAGGAAGCACTAGACAATTGCAGGCAGAGGTGACATAACAGCAACGATGGTAATTTTCAGTCCATTCTCATAGTCAACCACACTGTCTACACTGCAAACTGAAGTGCTGAGGAACCTGAGCTGGCTTTATGGACATGTTTATGTTGTCATATGGTGTAGTGCAAAGAGGAAGGGTCTAGGCTTTGATTTAGCAAGATGTGTTCTGGTTCTAGGACCCTACACCCTTTACAGCAATGACTGTTCAGGGCACATGCCTGGAGCTGAGTGCTGGAGGGCCTTGTGTCCACATTGCAATGGGGCACACTAGAGGGCTGTCTCCGGGCATGGCTTCAGCTGCGGTTCCACCAAGAGGGAAACTGCTCAGAGTCTACCAGCAGTGTCTTTAGTGTACATTGCAAGTCTCCAGGTATAAGTACAAAGGAAACTGGAACCAGGAAAAACCTCCACAGCACACTAAATTAATAACCTGGATGCACCCTAAGCACAGGTACCAGAACAGTTTAGCTATGGCAGCATAATTAACCAAAGAAGTTATGATGTGACTTTTTTTTTCAAGGACATTTCAGGACTGTTAAGATGTTCAGTATACAACTGATGAATTAACCTGGAATATAGGCTGGAGGACCACTGAAACTTAAGACATGAGATTCTTACTACCAGTTGCATGTAAACCACATAGGAATTTCCAAAGCTCTATAAAAAACATAGCTCCTCGTATTTGAAATATGGCTCTTTATTCGCTGATCCCACATTACAGCACCTGGACAACTGATTTGAGCAGCTACTGAAGCCTTCTCCTAACCATCAGTCTTGATTGCTTGGTGTTCATGTCAGGCCTATACTGTAATGTGAATAATTATTCAGTGTTACATTCCCACACTTTTCTGTTTTGATGGAAATTTGGGGCAGGATCATGCCCTGATTCTGTCAATGTAAAGAACATAGTTTTGCTTTTGCCCTAGAAGTTTATAATTTGTGCTCATTCCTCTTTGGATCTCTGTGAAAGCAGCTAAGCAGGATGTCAACTCCTTTTTATTCTTCTAAGTGCAAGCCTTATTACGTTTTGCTTAATCTTCCATCCGTATGGTGACATGCAAAACTGAAGCTTGACCATTTAAGAGTTCGGCAATACCCAGCCTCCCAGCAGCCCCCCCCAGGGCACCATGTCAGATGGTATTAGGAGAAGAACCAAAGCAAGTGCCCTTGCTGCACTGCTTGGACAGGTATAACTGGACCACTCTCGAATCACAAAGTAACGTGTGTACAACAAACTGTAAGCTCTCTTTAGACCATAGTATAGCTTTCCATACGTGCCCTTACAACTAAATTGTACTATGGTAGCTCTAAGAAGTAGCAGTAAAGCAGTAAAACAGCATCTTTGCCCATTTTCCCTATTACAGTCTATTTTCTGATGGGGGTGTAAAGCTGTCAGTGTACTGCTAGATACATCTCATTGTGTACTACTACTCCTACACAAAGGTGCTTTAAGTTTCCTTATGCTATTCGGGTGGCACAAATCAGATGCAATAGGGACTGTGTTCTGCCCCTTTTTGAAGCATCTGTGGTGTTATTTATGCAATAGACTATATTTGGTACCTCATTACTGGTATAAGCAGAAGCATCACCCATCAATTGCAAAGAGATTTTTCTTTGCATACCTCAGAGGCTGAACTTGATCTAGTACTTCTGAGACATTGGGCATAAAGTGTTTTTCCACTGATGTTCTTTGATTTGCAAAAAAACCCACTATAGGATGTGTAGTGTGCAAATAGACTTTGCACTCTACTGTAACTATCAGTAATGGTATGCAGGCTACAATTTAAGGAGAACTATTAGCTTTCTGAGATGTTAAATTACTGCAGAGCATGCAATAATAATAATATGGGAAAAGACAGCACCCTAGTGGGTTGAAACAAAGAACACTGTGCAGCCCGATCATACGCAGCCTCTGTAACAAGACTTCTTTTTCACACAAAAAAGTTCCTTCCTGGGGAGCATGGTTGTTATACACTGACACTGTATTCTTCTTGCACAATGGCCTTGATTCAGTGAAATACCTTATTCACACATGAGTCTCCAGCAATTGAGCAGACTCACCTGAGCTAATACAGCTGTTCACGAACTCAAAGTTAGGCCCATCCTTAAGACTTTACCTGAATGTAGACTCTAAATTTAGTTGGCTTCCACATTTTCTGACACAAGGAGTTGGATCTCCTTCAATTTCATTTATCAGTTTTGTCTTCTTTTCATTTTTATTTTTTTTTTTACTTTTTAACTACTCTTGCTTATGTTTTAGATCTTCAAAGTAAAGTAGCTAATGCTTTTTTTTCTTTTTTTCCTTTAGTTCAGTGCTGTCAGTGCCAGGACTTCTTTCTTTTTTTAGCACAGTTTACAACCAAGCTGACCACATCGAGCATCCCATTGTTTGACAAGTGGCTGAGAAATGAAGTACAAAGAAATCTACATTTTGTGAAAATCTCCTGTGCTTATTTAGACCAGGAAAAGAAACTGAGCTCAGGTTAAAACCAAGTTCAGAATTAAATATTTTAACCACAAAAGAAGAGAGAGACATATGGCATAATCTGGAAATACACTTCTAGGGTGGTCTGACCCATTGGTACATAATGACTCGAAGTCTTGGCCATGCTAAACTTCTTTAAT
The DNA here is from genome assembly GCF_964106895.1 of Numenius arquata. NCBI lineage: Eukaryota > Metazoa > Chordata > Aves > Charadriiformes > Scolopacidae > Numenius > Numenius arquata. The sequence goes on from NC_133577.1 coordinate 104,591,778, forward strand.
TTAAATTTAAATGCTGCTGGGGTGCTGCCATATTTCCTTGAATTCCCTGTCCCATAATAACATAAAAAGTGAATGGATAAAAAAAAAAGGGAAAAAAAAAGAGGCATTAGAAACTAGTAATCAACCCAGCAACTTAACTTTCTCTTTGTGCCTTAAGAATCATTTTTTCATTTTTCAGAAATGATGCGTTTTGCAGATGAGAAGTGAGAAACTCAAGTATCCTCCTCTGAGGTAAAGATCTTTGGCTACAAGATTAGACAGCCAGATAATTTCTTCTGGTTCCTGAATGAAAATAAAATTGAAGGCCTACTGCATTGAAGAATAAGATTGCCCATGTGTTTTTATGCCTCCGAACGTAGGGCAACAGAACTCCTGCTACAGTATCAATGGTAACAATATGGAATAAGTTGTGTGTTTCAAATGAATGGTGTGTTTAGCAAAACAATTTGTTAACAGCTGACATCTTATTTGCACAGAAATAAATAAGGTCCAGTTTTTTATTGCAGTATGTAGCCAGCAACCATCTGACTTTCAGAGGAGTGTATTATAGCAGTGATTTTGCCCATTTCTGTTCCCTTCCCTGAATACCTGGCAAACCAGTTTGTTAACTGTATCCCTCTCATCTCAACTGACGTTGGCAAGTGGTCAGTGCTCTTGACTTCATTAAAAAAAAAAACAAACACAAAAACTGCTGCTAGCCTACACAAATTATTTGCAAGAAACTTCTGGATTTATATTTCTGGTCTTTCTTCCAGTAGACTTCCATTTTATCAGCCAGGAAAGAGTATTGGAACCTTCATGGGCATCTGTAACTAGCCTTACCTCCCATCCTAAAGTCTAAGTAAATATTTATAGATATGTACAGATACATTTGTATTGTCATGTCTTACAGAGTTCATTACATTGAATTAATATTAGCTGCTAAAAGTTCTCTTCAGTGATAAAAACCTTGTTGATATTTTTGGCTACCCATTTGCTATTGTTGATCTTAATTTTTCAGCAAACTGAATATTCTCTTTGTCTGCCTACTTTGCTTCAGAACTGATATAGATGTTGCCAAGGGACCTTGACCTTTACCGTAGAAGATGAATGTTGCATAGATGAGGATACTTGGAAAATATGGGACTTGTAGAGTTGTGTGATTAGGTGCATAATGTGGGCATCACAATTGGCAATACATTGTACAGAGAAATAGTGGACTTCCATGCTTTAACAAGAATTGTGCAAATATGCAGCCCTCAACACCATTTATGAATTAATCAAGTGCACAAGCACCTCTTATGAGGACTTCATATCAAGTAAGGAACTCGCCTAGGGACATAATACTAAAAGATCCCTACAAAACTCATTAATAGAAACTACATCTTCCAATTTTTAATTTAAATATATAATAGAAAAGGAAACAAGCTGTATCATTTTACCACTGGAACTTGAATTAAAGATAATATAATGCAGGAATTACAAAAATTTTAAAAATGCTGAATAAATACATATTTTATATTTAGATAACATCATTCCACAAAGACCTTTAAAAAGCAATTTTGACACTGATGTAAATATTGTTTTGCTAGGCACTTATTTTGGGTACAAAAGGCTTCATTTTGTTGTCATTACTGACACTTACTTTTCTCAGGAAGCACAATATGCTCCAAAAAAATAAGGGAATGGTTAAGTAGGACAGGTCCATTGTGACTCAGCTGCCTGCACATCCAGTTCTTATACAAGGGGGGAGCAAGGAGTTTAGCTTAACCTTTGAAACAGGAGCAAAATTAGGTAAAGTTGTGTGAAGTCACTATATTTTTACCTGGCTATTATGGAAGTACTTTTAAATGCTACCAGGCAGTTCAGATAATATAAAAATTCCAATACTGCCTTCGACTCGAGTCAAGGGTACACTTAAAGAGTTATTAGCACCCAGCAAAGTGTGTTAAGTCTGACATTCATGATGTCTCAGTTATTAAATAGATACTAGTACACGTACTGATTTTCTTATAAAACTTAATAATGATAATGACCTTTCCATTTAGAATCAGGCTTTCAATGCTGAAAACACCAGCAGATTTATAGAATTTAATGCTAGACGCAAATTACAGATCATTGTCAGTTTTTCACATATACAGAACTTGAAATGTATTTTTCACTTTTCATCTTGAACATTCATGTGTCATAATGACCATCAAATGTATATATTTCTATGCATAGCTAACATAATCGATGTTACACTCAATTTATCATTTGATTTAGTGCTCCTCTGCACCAGTGCATTATTCCACTGAGATGATCTGCGCACTATAGTGCCTCTTAATGTTAAAAAAAATTGTGCCAGCAACTCTGCTGCTGTTACTAAACAACAGAGGAGATGTTTTGTATGGCAAAACATCGTCCTCAAACAGACTAGTATATAAATCACTTTGGGCAAAGAGTGAAAGCAGACACTGAGGCTGTTGTTTTGTCACTCACTGTTATAACACTTCTGCAGGGATTTTTCTTTTTAGGCACGCTGAATGGTGGCAAGATAGACTCGTAAAGAAAATGCCAGACATTGCTAAATACTGAAAATAATTTGGCCTGGAGCACTCAGCTTACTCAAAATTATTGCATTTCAAAGACCAGGTTTTCATTTACTAAAAAATCAACACATTTCTACTGACTTCAATACGGCTACGACAGCTTACATGAGCCCAGGATCTAGCCCATTTCAATAATGAATGAGAATAACTCCAATGGGGATTACAGCAGCTGAGAATTTGACCCCTGACTCTCTGCTACACAGAGAAGAAAAGGAATAATTTTTAGAATACTTAATATATTTTCTTATACACAAACCAGGGGTTATTTCTAAAACAAACAAGCAAGACTCTCTGCTTCAGCAGAGGTGATTATAAGCAACCATGAATATGATGAAGGGAAACCATATTTCTCTTTTCTTTTCTTTTCTTTTCTTTTCTTTTCTTTTCTTTTCTTTTCTTTTCTTTTCTTTTTTTTCTTTTCTTTTCTTTTCTTTTCTTTTCTTTTCTTTTCTTTTCTTTTCTTTTCTTTTCTTTTCTTTTCTTTTCTTTTCTTTTCTTTTCTTTTCTTTTCTTTTCTTTTCTTTTCTTTTCTTTTCTTTTCCAGCAAGTCCTTTTCCCCAAACATCTGTGCTATGCTTCATAGACCTCAATAACCCCTGTGCTTCTGATTAGCCACCTCATCCATGTCTGATTTTGTCTCAGCTATCTGAGGGGGCCAAGTTATGTGAGGAACTATTTTTGAATACTGGTGCTGTTAAAAAGTGCAATGTATGGGACTTCAAGGTTATTTACATGCAAAATAAAAATTATTGAAAAGTTTGCATCTCTGATAACTTCAGGAGTCCCTACTTAGTGCTGGGATTTTAGGGCAGACTATAAAAATTTAGTGTGGAAATTATCCACCTAATTTCAGGTAGGATCTGAACTAATCTGAACTTGTTCCAGGGGGCAATGGAAAGGGAGAATTAATTTCACTTACTTGAGACCTCTACCCAAGAATGACATTAATTGCACCCCAGAAGTGCCAGTTTCTCTCTACTGACTATAAAGGAAGCCAAAGAGGACTTGCACAGGTGCAGATGTCAATATTTGTCAAATTCCAACCTAACTTCTTCTTTCCCTGAGAAAAGGAAAATTCCCTCATCTCCCCCAGGATGACCCTATCTTAAAGGACCGAATCCTACAGGATACTCTGTGATATTCTTTTTAGCAGCATTTATTCTCAATTGCTTTAGGATCAAGAGTCAAAGATGAAAGATGCTTGCTATAGATTGGGCAAGATTTCTGAGGAAGGGGTAAAGAGATAAAAGGAAAGGGTGAAATATGTTGTCTCAGGAACTGGATAATACCATGCCAGCTATTTCCTCTTGTGGAGAAGACAGAGCTTGTCATTTGGTTCCCACAGGGAGCTCACAAAGCAAATTTTACTTGTTCTGCCTGCAAATTTTCTGAACAATGAGTACCTACTCCAGGAATTAAAGCTTATACCTCATCCACATAATGAAATGCTAACATGAGAAGAAAGGAAGGTTCCAAGAAAGTGATTCTGAAAGATCTGAGCTTTTTCTTCCTAGACACAGGACCTCCAATGACTATTAAATCACCTAAGACCAGGCAGTGAAATGAATGGCATCCTTCTCCTTTGAGAAAAACAACACACTGGTGTGCTATGTTTAGCTATGATTATCCTATCCAGAAAATTTAAGTCTATATGTGATCCGAGTCTCAAAGCAACCAGTTCAGCTAAAAGCTTGCAAAATTGTATTTCTTGAGTATGTTTATATAATTACATAAAAAATAACAGAGTTAAAGATTTTTTTGGGGGAAAAAAAACCCTTAATACACTAACACAGTGAATGTAAGAAGAGAAGCACAGTTAATACTTTGATTTAAAGTAACTGGAGAGCGTAAAAATACTGAATTTGTTATCTTTGAGGAGCCAATTTTTCTTTGGCTTTACAAAGAAACATGTGAGTTCTCTTTTTACAGACACTGGAAACTGCTAAGCATTAACAGGCAGGAGTGGTTTACACAGTGATTGATATTAGTCAATTTTACAAAAATATGAGGGTATTACTTGTGCTGTACTCCATCTAATTATTTTTATTATTTTACCATGGCTGTGGTGAAACTTAGCCCCAAAATTCCAGGTCTCGATTAACTGTCCCATGAAATTTATAAAGGAAACAATTTATAGTGGGATTTTGGTTAGTTAAAACCAGAAATGTATTTAGATAAAAATCCCAGTTTTGAACACTGCTGGACAGGTGGGAAATTTGATTGTGGATGCCAGCTTACAGCCAAGATTTTTAATACATCAGGATAACTGTGTAAAAGAACACTCCAGTGACTTTATTGCTGCATTGTTGCAGAACATACTCATTTTGAAAATATTACACTTAAATATTAACCATCTCTGAGGAACTAAGATGTTTGTTATCAATGGTTTTGTATAATTAATGCAGAGTCAGTCTTTAATATTAAAGAAAGAAGCTAGCCTAAACTTAGAAATTCAAAGTTAAGGACAACGTTCTACATTCAATTCATCCTCTGGCGCCTTGTTATTGAAGAACATATAATGCTAACATCACACATAGATCTGAGGCTCCACCATTACTTAAGCACAACAGGGTAAGCTAACGACGGTGTGTCAGCCTTTTGTCGGTCCGTGTCACAACCTTAACGTTACTTTGTGAGAAGAACTGCTGTCAGGGCATTTCAAGTTGCTTTTGAAATAGTGCCAAGAATGAGGAGGCCCCACTGTCCAATTGCCTTTCCAGTATTAACAAACTATATAGGGGGAAAAAAAAATGAAGAAATTGCTCAGTTTGCATCTCAGTGCATGAAAAATCCTAAAGTGTTGCAGGGACAATTGATTATCTGGAGGGCACCACACCATTTCTGACTGAAAAAGGCCCTTTCTGGCATCCTACTGGTTATCTATATGAACATTTCTTTTGTATTTTTCTTTCAACAACTGAGAAATGAAGAAGGGGTAGAAAATGAGGTTATGGAAAAAAAAAATCAGGAGAAAACAGTATTTTGCAAGATTGTTAAGGTTTTCAGCCCCTTGTCTAGGGATAACCATTTTGTCTCCTTGGCAATGCTCATCATATTACCTACAGCAAATATTTAAATATTTCTTGATTTGTTCTTTAAAGACTTCGTTGCAATAGACCACACTCCCTATATTTAAAGTATATTGCATGAATGAGAGCAAAATAGCCTTAAATGTAGCCAAGATGTTTTCAGGGAGGTGTTAATTATCCAGCAAAAGTTCCACAATCTCTATTGTGTTTCATGAGTCTCTTTCACAATGAACAGGTAACACTAAAGAGACTATAACACTGGAATATTTTTTTCCCAGTGATGGGACTATTCGCATGGTTAAAGAGCAGCTCATACTTAAGTGATATGTTGGTCCAATTCTTTCAATGTACCACTATTTATGTGGATGCCTTAACTATTGATGATTTACAATTATCAGTGATTTTTAAACTGTAAAAAGTGGAAGTAGCTTTTTTTTACTGCACAGGACAAACAATTTAAAGATGGGTATAGGCTTCTTTGCTTTGGTGAGTCATAACATATATTTAAATAAAGAAAAAAACCCAGAAATCTAACAGCCAGTCAAACAACATGCAGATTATTCTTTAGAGCATGGTATGTACACAGTAACTAATTCCATCATACATAATATATAATTATCCTCAGTCTCCTTTCAGAAGTGTTCAAGCTGTGACTTGGCCAGGCCAGGCAGTCTCCTGTCTCTTAACACAGGCTAGAGCTGTGGAGGAAGAATCTGGGCTACTGGCAAATCAAAATGATCTTTAGAAACTTAGGGAACTGTTCCCACCATTATTTTAGCATTTGTTTAATAATAACTGTATTATAGAGTAGAACCTAAAAGTTAAAGATTCAGTCCTCAGTGTATGAAGAACTTGGTGTCTATGTAGAATCTTGTTAATTTAATGGTGGGAACTGTAATCCATATTTCTAAAGCAATAACAATTTAAAGTACAAGCAGAACTTACCTTATATTTTTGCAATTGACAGTGTGCAGATGTGACCACTGAAATGAATGGTTGGAATTGCCTCATTGGCTCTAACTTATTCTGTATCACAACATCAGCCAATATCAAATGTGTTGTATATTTCCTACTTCCTAGATGAGTAAACAAGTAAGAAAGTATTCCTTTACACAGATATGTAAACATAAATTTTACATAGATATACACGCACATAAAGAAGGCAAAAGTAGATGCCTCTGGAGGAGACAGTGCTACATCTTATTTTTAGTGGTTTCCCAGGACAAGATGATGTGTAATTCAAAACAAGTGTCACAAATCATAGAATTCAATTGCTAAATAACCCCTTTACCCTCAAAAATGCATAGAACAGATTGTCCCTATTGGGTAGAATAAAAGATTGATTGTCATGTGTGATTAATCTGGACATTTGAAAAAGTTTCATATGATAATTCTGCAGTTTAGTTTGACAAGAGTAAAGATTAGACCTTTCTAAAATCATCACAAAACATATTCAGTTTTCAGGGCCCAACTATGGCAGTGAGTTGGAAGTCAGTTTAATTCTGTGCTGCAGAACAAAGGGCAATTTCTGCTGAACACTTCTCAATGGATATGTAGATGAGAGATGAGATGCAATGTTGCTGAAATATTCAGAAGCTGATACCCATACTAAGAGAAATTCTGTAATGTAAAACATATCACTGTCTTATTTTACTTTTTTTTTTTTTTTAAATTTCTTGCTCTGGGGTTTCTCCCTCAATAAATTGCCTCCTTGACTGCCAACTTGTGGAAAATCCTTGGGTCTGCTTGCCTTCCCAGCTGCATAGGCTATTCCCAGTCTCTTAGCCATAAATAAAAAGAGTTGCCTGTAGCTCAACCTAGCCTGATTGGCACATATGGCAATTGATTAACTACAAGTGACATCGGGGGACTGCCATCGAATACAGCTTTTTTTCTGTATTCCTAATGAAACTATGGAATCTTCCCTTCAGGGCAGAATCATCCATTAGGCCCTTGTGGTCTGAGCTGAAGGCTCCGTAGGATCCCACATAGCAATGTAATAACCTGAAGGTTCTTACACAGCAATGGCAGAAGCTTCTCTGTGAGACAAATGATTTATAGAAATTACCTGTTTTGTCTTACTTAGAAGAGCAATTTGGAAGTGGTTGTGTTGGCAACTGACTACCTTCCTTCTCACGCTTCTGCTCCTCCCCTCAAAATTCTCAATGCGCAGTCGTTCTGCCCATCAGAAGTGACATTGCAATGACAACACTTTCCGCTTCTGTAGTATCTTCTCTCAGAATAACTTCACAAGATGCTTTACGAAATGTAGTGAATTTAGCATTGCAGTACGCTTGCATGCTCCACTAGGAAAGCGGCAGGCACAAAAAGAAGTTCAGTGGATGGCTGTGCAGGCAGAAAAGCTGAATATGGTCTGGTAATTGCAAGTTACTGAGTCAAAAAAGTTTAAAAGTGACTGCTGGAAATTTCCACATATTTGCTGAGATGTAATTGTCATTTCCATGAGCCCTCCCAGTCTCATGCAACATGGATAAAATAGGTTATCTTACATTTGGGGGTCAATATTAAACACAATCAACTGATATATATGACAGAAACTCAAATGTATGGAGGAAAGCAAGGTTCAGGAGGCTTCACACACCAGGACATCGACAGAGATCTTCTGTTGATCTGCATCCTGCGAGGATGACAACCATCTTCTTTGTAAACAACTGAATGAGCCTTTCAAAAACATCCAGCAAGCCACATGTTGACACATATGGAAAAACAATCTAGTAATAATGTCAACTGATGTTGGTTTTATTTTGGTGGACTTTTTTCTGAAGGCCCAGATAAAGCTTTGTGTACTTGAAACCTCTCAGTTTTTTCCAGCAATAAGTGTGATAAAATCTCTGTTTGCCAAGTTTGGATCTTTAAAAATAAGAATGTGGCTGTGGGCTGTTGAAATGAAGTCTGTTCTGTTTTTTTTCCCCATACGTGCTACCTGGGTGACCTGTGTATTGAGACCATGCTTCATGTCTGTATGGAGACTTCTCAAGTCTGAGAAACTTGATGGACCAAATAGTCAGAGGTTGCTGAAATGCCAGGTTTTTCATTCAGCAGCACTACAAGTACTGATGGCAGGGTGTGCCATCTACATTTCTGCATACGTTTATGTAAAGAGAAAAAGGAATAAGATAAAGGATTGTCACCATCTCCATTGTCTGAGGCCTGTATAATTGGGATTGTATTTTTATTGTGGTACAGTAGAGACAGATTTTTTGAAATTGGCCTGAGAATAGGTGAAAACACTTGTTGGGCCATAATACTTCACTCTTAAAAATGCAGATCAATATTCTCTGAGTTGTTGAGGACCTCCAATGTTCTGCCTAGTATACGTAACAAAGAACAGGGGAATTAAATCCTCCTGGACCTACCTGACCCTGCTTTCTATAAACTACGTTTTCTTCAAAAAACAAAAAGTGTTTTGAGTACTAGAAGGACATTTGCATTAGATAAGCCTAAACGTAGTCAAGGCAGTTATCCTTCTGCATTTTATTTTGGAGTACTACCATTCCTGTCAACATAACAGCTTTTTCAATCCACCCATCAGCCCTTTTTCTCTTCTTTGAAGACAAACCTAAATGAAATTCGTCTTAACTAACCCTGACTGTGTAAAAGTTAGACATGTAGTCTAAGCTATTCAACAGTGACATAAATGTCTTGTGTGCTTAGATTCTTAGTCAGACATTTAACTTCCAGCCTGATTTTAGTCACTTATGCATAATCAAGGGCTTCTGTCATCATTAAATCCTTAAAAATGTATCTTTTCCTTGACACTCCTATTCTTGAATGCCAGAGGTCAAGGCCCATGAAACCAGTCCTGTCCCTCTGCACATATCCATGTGCACAAATTGGATCAAGTCTTTACCCTCTAATAGTTCAAGTTCACCTTCAAATTCAAGCTGAGCATGAAAAAAAAGCCAAGGCTTTGCTTCAAAATCCTGATGCTGGATATTGTCCTGCTCATGGACGGGATGGAGGATGATGCAGGAAGAAGTCTGGCTTCAGCAGGGGTGGTCGTACCCTCTGCAATTCTCATCCCGCATTTCCCACTGACAAGAATGAAGAATACGCTCCCAGAGCATTCAGATGACACTTTTTTCCCTCGTTAGGCCTCCCTAGGTGGACGCTGAGTGTATAACTCAGTGCCTGTTTGAATAGCAGCTTGTAGACACATTCTGCACTTTCCTGTTTGGTGTGCAATTAAGACAAAATCTCCTCAGTGACTGGGTGGGATAAGTGGCAAATACAGCAAGTCTTGGAGGACATTTCACAGGAAAGAGCTGCTTTGCTGGAAATCAGAAAGTTGGGGCACAAGTCCATATCACCTTTTATTTTTTTTTATTCTTGCTTACTCAACATATATATGTTGCATATATATACTCAAGTATAAATGTTGAACACAACAAAAATATCAGGGAGAGAATTTCCATAGACTTCAGTGGAGTCAAGATTTTCGAGTAAACACATATTGCAAAAGCCAGACTTAAGAGACATTATCACTAATCTGGATACGTTTATTTTCCTCCTAACAAGGACACCAATCTCTTTCAAGAATCCTAATTGTTCCTACTCAGAAGCCATTAAAAATTATATATTTATTATATTGAGAGTTCATCTAATTTAAATGTGAAAATTTTGTAAACATCAGTATTATATTATGTTCCATTCATTTATTTGATTCTCTAGTACATTAGAGGGGGGGAATATACATGCATTGCATTTTGTAGATTTTATTTTAAGGGCTGCTTTAATGAATTCTTAATTACATTATTCAAAAGATCCATTATTCAGCATTCATCTCACTTCTAAATGAAAGTCTTTACCTGACATGTGAATGAAATGAGTCTAAATGCTTTCCATGCCACCTAGGGATTCGTAATAGACTTCTTGCTGAATGGCAGCAGCGGGTTTTCTTTCTGTTTTAAATTTTTGTGGATTGTTTGTAGAGATGGACAGGTATGAAATACTCAGCTGTCCCAAGCGTCAGTGAACCCTCTAGGTGAACTCAGTCCCACCTGATGTACTGCAGCCACAGTGCTTGAGACAGGTGAAAGAGGTAAAAGATAGAGAGAAAAACATTTGTAACATTTCAAAGGTTTTCCAATGTATTGTACAGTACTCAACAATTTTATTTTGGGTGGAAAAATCTTACAGCCCCTTGTTAAAGATTTTCTTTTTTTTTATGGTTCACTGTGAAAAAAGGTGGTGGACATTGTAAAAGGAATTGAGATCTGTTTTTCAAAAAGGGTAACTCAATACTAGTTTTCATTTCCAATTCATTTCAGTAGAACTAATATCTGATATTAAATTTGGGAAAGAGCTTAAGAGCTTAAAATACTATACTGCATTTCAGCAGTGTAGCCAGCAACCTGAAATGAGTAGACGCATGGCTGGTCAGGATTGTATTGTCATACATACAATTGTTCCTCCATGACCACTCCTGATCCTGATCAGCAGCAGGATCTGCTAGGCAAGGGCTACTTGCTCCAGACTGAGTATATAGCAGAGCACTACCCATCTCCTAGAAGGACTGAGGTGGTTTAAATTTATAGTGTTATATTTGAAAACCTGGTAACAGCTTTCTTTAAAAACACATTTATTGATTTCAGTGAGAGTTCTGCCTACATAATAACTGAAGAATTTTCATCACAGAAACTACCTGAAAAACTCCTGCTACTGTTTTGTCAGAGAATTTTAAATATAACATTAATAACAGGGAAGTGTGCATAGTGTATGCCTGCAGTTCATTATTTGCCGACCTGTTCATTCTAAATATAAAAATATTTTTTCTGGAAAGAGCATTATTTAGAGCATTGAAGTTATCACTGACTAGATACCACAGTATAATCTCAATTCCTTGTGAAAGGATTGAAATATTCATCTCCCATAAATTAAGATTGTCCATTTTATTTGCATTAAAAAGATGACAAACTTTCTTGTTTCAGATTAACATGCCATAGATAAATTATTATATACATTCTGTTCTTAGCTGTCTATGTTTTATAGAACTACTTTTGCAAAATAATGCATATTAAAATATTTTTGAGTGCTTTTACAGTCCTTAGATCAATTTTTAAAAATACATTTCTTAAACTACATTTTGTTGCTTTTCATACATATAGATGGAACTTTGCTAGTGTCGAGGCATTGGTGGATAAATCATGACCTTTCCCCCTACCTGATTATGAAGAAGACTGTGAAATTTAATATGCTGCTTTAATTCCAGACCATTATTTAGGGCCCAGTACTGGAAGGTGCTGAGCACGTCTCGTGAAGTGCCCAGCATTCCCGATTCCCACTGGCCGTCTTGCTTAGCACCGCGCAGGACTGCGTTAATAATACAAAACCCACAGCACTTGTGTGAAGCAGTCAGGCATTGGTTAACGAAGCAGCCACAATATCAAGCAGGCTCAACCACCTACTGATAAAAAAGCAACATTTTAGAATGCCTAAGAAATCTCAGATGAAAAACCACATTATCCACTCTTCTGATGGGCAAAATGTATGAGTGCTGCTCACAGGGACTCCCATTCACCCAGCCTAAAACTCCCCTCTCTAGGAGTGATTGAAGTGCACCCTTGAGGAGTCACATCACATTGTGCATCCTGTGCAGAAGAGATCCTTCAGCACGGACCAACAACGGACCCAGCCTTTGCAGCTGATTTCTCAATACATAAAGTGCTGTTTTTGTCCTGGTTAAATTGAAAAACACATAAATAACCATGTGGAAAATAATAACGAAATGAAACAAGTACATCCAATAATACTTATGATGCACTAAGGTATGTGTTTTAAGTCACCACTTCCAGATTTGTTCACCCAGCCAATTTTATTTGTCTTTTTTGGTTTTTTCCCTCCTGCACCCTATCTACCTGGTTAGCAACTCAGTTTATTTTGGTGCACATCATTAAGGAAAATGAAATCCAAAATTCTCTTTGAAGGTTCTGGAAGGAGAAATGTCTAATTATCAAAGCATTTAAAATATAAGCAACCTCTCCAGGGTGAAGCATATCCCCCAAAAGGCAGGCCCCAAGGAACACGCACTAAGCTTCAATGCACAATGAGTACACTGCAAAATTAAAAGGTGTCAGTCCTGCAAAGTGTCAGACCGGGCAAAAATCTCCCTAATCTCACTGAATTGTATCCTCTATTAGTTCAACGGAAATCATCCAGGGCTACTGCCTACCCATAACACTTAGGCTGCAGCCCATTTTGTTTCGCAATTGTTAATGTATTTATTTCAGCAATGCTTCAGAACTGTGGGAAACTTGGGAGTGATAAAAGATAAAGGGGCAAAACCCAGAAAGGCACCTTAGGTAGGGAGACACAGAAGCCAAAAACTCAGAATTCATAGAGCCAGTGGGGCAAAAAACTAAACAGAGCATGACTTCACTAGGTCTAATTACAAGAATATATTTAATATAAATACTTGGAAACATCTTTTATGCAATTACTGTAAAAGCTGTTTCAAATATGTAGCTCTGATCACGTTTTTGGAGCCATGGCACAGTGCAAAACTACTTTTTCTAAGCAGGAACATGAAAACTTTTTTTCACCTTCCCAGTATATAATTTGTACAGAAGCTAAAGGGTAGCTTTAAGTGTTTAAAGAAATGTAAAGATGACTTTCTAATGACATTATGTTCTTTATAGGTTTTATTTGAATTATTGTGGGATCATAGTTCTCAGTCAAATATCTATTAGCTTTTCACTAACACACGTCAATAAGATAGTCAGTGCCCTGAAAGCTTATATTTACAAAGCAAACAAAAAAAATCAACATCTTTCCATTCTTTTTGATGGCTAGGAAAGGAAAGCTGGTGACATATTCCATCAGATATTTTTAATATTCTGATTTTTAAAAGCATAGTCCCCATTTTTCAGCAGTTTTTTATGTATTTAATGTATGTGAGACTATTAAGCAAGCTGCTGATGTTGATGAAGCAGGATGCAGTTGTGCCTAAAATATTTAAAGAGAAAAATTCCTGTTTTCACTCATTTCTAAAAGTCATCATAGCAGATTTGACTTGTTTCCCACCCCTTTAGCTTTCCATTTGAGAAATTAAGTCCATTTGTGGTATGTCTTGCTGGGTAGATAGAAGATACGGGTGGCCCTTCTATCAATCAAAATTGTAATTACCTTTCCCAATTGTCTCTGATATTTTATTCAAAAAGTATTATGACTCCTAGGCATTACATTAATACAATGATGGTTATTTTTATTGTTAATAATAATATTAATGGGATTTTTTGATACAGCGTATGCAATCCTATATGGCCTTTTCTTCACTTCATTCCCTCTCTGTCTTTTTAGAGTTTTTTAAAAATTATTTTAGGGGTAGTTCTGTGGGCTAATGCTAATGCTAATATACACTATGTAAAACTCACAATAAATTGTCGGCCATTCTTTAAGAATTCACAGCACATGTGTTACCCTGCCTTCTTTGCAGAAGATTTGAGGTACAATCATATAATGCAGAAGTAATTCTTTATTAACCGGGCTCCCTGACTGCACTAATAATGGTAAACGTGAGCAAAAAGAACTTAAGAAGAACCACTTGATATGATAAAGGATAGTTCTTTTACTATTATGATGTATAATTTCCTGTCTTCCCCTGTAAAAAGAAGAAATTTATAGCCATTTCCTGCATGTACCTTTTTCATTTTAGTTTGACAATCCTCAGCTTTTTTACTTCAGCAGTACCTTTGTCACTGGAACTGAGCATTTGAAACTTCTTTCTAATTTGATAAAATATACATATGGCATTAGCATGCTAGAGGTAAAAGGTACTAACATCAAAGTCTGCACAGCTCACGTTAGAATGATCTTAAATGGGCATTATATATTTATTTAACAGGGAAAGAAGGAACTCTCTTCGAAGCAGTTTAAAGGATCTTAGTTTTACTAAATGTTTCAGTGAAGAATTTTAATTAATCTTCTTACTGATCGCTTCAGTAAAGCAATTTAAAAACAGCTGTTCTTTATTTAGCAGCTTGGATGCGGCTACAAAACAGGTGCATTGTTGCACTGCAACCCTTAAGGAGTTAAAGGATGTACATGCATACGATATCTTTAAACTTTCAACTTAGAATTATTGATGGATGTAAAGCTACTCACTCAAAATCATCTAACCTTCTTAACTGGTTAAAAGAGTATAATCCTCTCGGTTATTAGGAGACCTTTGAAGTGAAACAGTGAAACTCACTCCTTCTGCCTGTTTTGAAAATTCTCATTGACTGTAGACTAAATCACAGGGAAGTTTCAGCTGCAGCACTTTGTCTGCAGAGTGAGCTGTGGATTACTTAGTTGAACTTTGCTCCAGTCAAGACTTTGTAGTGCTTATAAATCTTGAATCCATCTAAGTTCACCTTAAATTAGCCTTGCAAAAACAATCTCTAAACTTCAGCTGTCTGCTTGGTGGCTTCTGGCTAGGTGCCACGCAGAAGCTGAGACGCTGATTAATTGTCTTCATTTCTTAAAAATACCTCACATTTTATTAAAAATAAAATATCATGGAATACACACTTTTGCTTTTCACTTCATAAAACAACAGTGTCGGCTGGTTCTATGCAGACCATTGGCAGATACATTGCATTTTAGAAACTAAATGGAAGAGAAACTTGAAAGCTTTACAAGTCCTGAAAGCCTTATTGCACAATAATGCCACTGCTGCATGAACAGCCTGGGACAGGGCCAAACAGGCATGCCAAGATACAACAGATTTTTCAATTTTCCAGCAAATAGAAACAAATTCTGGTTTCAGAAGGTGTACTCGACAAACACTTCTCAATGTGTTTCTGATTTGTGGTAAGAATGTTTTTACTGCTGGTGCCCTGTACTTTTGAGACATTTATTTCCTAAAAGAAAGATTCCTTTCTATAAACCTCAACTGTCTGTTTTTCAAAGCAATTTAAAATCAAACACACAAATAAAATTTTTAACATATGGAAACCTTCATAGAGAGAGTTACGTATTCCAAGTTAAAATTGTTTTATAAACTGTAATGCTTTGCAGATGAAAACACTGAGAAGATGACTGTTTTTAGCAGTAATGCTTTTTGACAGCGTTAAACCTTGTTTTAGTAATTGACATCAAAATGTTTGGTGGTTTTAAAATGGACCATTAATAAAAATGGCATGTTTTAAGTTTTAAAATTTTACTTAATACTGTGAAGTTGTATAGAATTACAAATATAATATAGTATTTTTTTTAAAGAAAATAATCTTTTACATCTCTATGTTAAAAACAGTGCAGATGCATCTTTAAAGTATTATGTTGGCTCTTTGTTGTAATAAGTATCCTAGGGTTTGGAGTTTGAGTTTGGGCTTTTTATATCTGCATCACATATATATTTTTTCTTTTCTTTTTCAGGTCATTACTTATCTTCTCCACCGGCTGACTTTTCTCACCGGTTTTTATCATCTTTGTTTAATACAGAGTCAAACCTGAAGATTGCTGTACATGAAGCAGAGAAATTTATTATTAAAACATTAGCAGACTATTAGCTTGCACACTGAATACTTTTAAGATGTGTACACTAACAGCTCTAATGTATTTTTGGAATAGTAAACAAAAATTTAGAGGCATGTTGCAATCTATGTTCTTAAAGAGCAGATCTTTAAAACTTTTTCTAGTTAAAGAGGTTGTAGAGCATTTAATTCCCCCGCTTTAAAAATAGACAAAATTTCTGAGGGAAATTTTTCTTCCTTAATCTACTGTAGTTCATAAGTTTTGAAACAAGCTTTGATATCACATTTTGTATAGACAAGACCTGAAAGAATTAAAATCTTGATGCACTGGTAGTGGATAAACAGTGGGCATTAGTGTTTTTCACTAATGTCCTGTTTACAAAGGAATTAAGTGGATGCTTACTTTTAAGCACGTGTTTAAATCTCATTGACTCCTGCTCTGAGAGTCCTGTATATGTTTTCAAGAGCTCCACTGGAATGAGTCATAAATTAATTTGCATCTTCCTATAGGATGACTGTGTCTGTATGGACAATTAGTCCCTTTTAGAAGCCAAAGGAAATAATGAAAATGAACTGATGACATGATGAGCCCATTCAGATGGAAGTCAGAAGTTGATTTCATCCCCGTGCTGAAACCTTATGATATGGGGAGTGTGCATTCCCCATGGAACAGCCACCTTAAGCACCAACTGTGTGAAAGAAAGAAAAGATGGTAAAGAACATCAACAGCAAACCCCTGACACAAGCCAAATAGAGAGCACCAACTGGCCCTTTTCTGGAGGAATTCCAATGACAATTTTTTATTGCTGCCAGAGTAATGGTGCTGCTCAGTCACTGACCATGAGAAAAAACAGAAGCAGAAATGCAGGAAGCAAACACAGGTGCCAAGTGACTGATCTGGCTCAGTAGGTAAACAGGCAAAAGGAAAGTTTCAAAAGGAAATCATTTAGAGCAGAGGCATGATCTGAGAACCACCAAGGCTGTGGTTACACATGCGGCGGCAGGGCTGCTTAAGCCTACTTAGGCTTGGGTTCCCGCTGTCCACCACTCCTCCCCTCCCTCCTCCCCTTCCCTGTGCTGGCACCGCTGTTTGTACAGCTGCGTGGTGAACACAGTCAGGGACCTGGACCCAGTGAAAAATGACCCACCAGAAATGGATCAGTTCCCTTCCTCATTTACTTCAGAGCCCCACAACTGGCTGTGCTGGCATAGCAGAGGTTATGACGTGGGAATGAGACTGTGCAGCTGAGGAGAGGAGAAACTGTTGAAGGAGGCCCTGTCAGCGACACGGGGGGGTCACGTCCTGGGGCTCAGAAGGGTGTGCGTGGCCATACCTCCAACACACTGCCCTCTCTCTATGACAGTATGTCTTTGCTACTGGGAGTCTTACTCCTTTTGAGGTTAGAACACCTAGATCAACATTCAGTGCCTGCAGCGTGGAAGTTAGATTTCTACATTGCCATCATAATCAACAGAGATGTGGGACTTCTTTCAGTTGCATAAATATAGGCCTCTACTGACATCTGAAAATACCTAAAGTAACACGCCTGGCCTCCACCAGCTAACTCCAGAAGGCATAGACCCACCATGTCACATATACCAGCCCTCTCTGGATGTCTCAGACACCCAAATGATCCTCAAATGGCACTAGACATCTCTGTTTATGTAACTGAATTAAGCTCCCAAGGTGGCACCAAGATGCCTAAACAATATCTACAGGTAAATATCTACCAGTGAAAACTCCCATGAGCTAACAGCACCATTCCATTGCCTAAATATAGGAATCAGCTGCTTTTTGAGGTGGCTTGAGATGTTCTTATGGGGCTGGCAAATTCTCCACAGGGCCTAGGGAATACTTTTGTCTTTTTGAACAGGGGAGGTCAGACAGGAATTCCCAGGACATCTCAGATGGCATGAGGCCCAGGTCAGCTGGACTCCACTCTCTTTGCTTAATTTTTTGTTGGTAGTAGGTTGGGATCAGTTTGCATTTACGCCTCCCCCAAATACTGTCAGCTCTTATCAGCATCTCCCTATTTATTTATGGTTACTGCAGGTGATCAACTGTACAACAAGCATCGCATGGACTGGCTCATGGGATTTGGCTAGATGGCTTCCTTCTGTTCCAACAGTGCATGCGTTTTAATAGCCTTCCTCAGTGTTTTATGTGTTTCATTGAAAGAGTGTTGAAAAACTCCCCTCAGACTTGCTGAACTTTAAGGCGTGAAAGAAAATGGGTATAATCTGCTTCACCATTAAATTAAGATGATCATTGCTTTTTTATAATCTGAAGGAGCCCTTAGAGAAGAAAGCAGCATATCTCAAGGAGCTGATTTGTCTGCTAGTAAAAACAAAATAAACCAAAAAAGCACAGTAGTTTTGTCACCGGTATGACTATGTTTAGTCACATTCCCATTACCTTTAAGAAATAGTTTCCTAAACCCATGGATTATGATCTCATTGTAATGAGACCTCCTCTGCCAAAAATAACTGCAAAAAAGGGTAACCACTGGCATGCCTTTCTGAGCACCCACAGTACGGACTGTAAGAAAACCAGCTACACTGGTCCTTTTGAAAAGACATGGAAACACTTCTTATAGATATCTAATTTAGGTGGTTCAAACACGTTTAACTAGTGACTGTAAAGGAAGCCAGGATTTTTGATCACTGGATAATGTCTATTCTGACTCATTTTTTTGCTTTCCTGAATTTATAAACCACAGTCGTATCAAAACCTAAATTAAATATCTGTAGTATGCAAGCTAAGCATTGGTCTCAGCATACTGAGCTTTCAACGCACCTAGTTTTCACTCCTCACCCCTTCTAATTAACCTGAATATGAGATTTATTGAAGGATCCAAATTTTACCTTTATATCTTAAGAAATAATTCTCCACCACCACCAGTGCACACAGAGGAAACTATGCAGCAGAAAAACAGGAAAATGGATATAATGTAAGATGAAGAATATTGGCTATGGGGAATCGGGGCAAAAGAAGATGTTTTCTGCTACAATTCAGGCTGCTTTTAACGAGGGTCTTCTGAAATAGCTCATTCAAAGATCAGCATGGACAAGGCTACTGCAGTTTTCAGCCACTTACAGGGTGTTCAGAGGCACATTGTCTCTTTTCAACCTTTAGTAACAAAATTTAAATGATCTAAAACTGATTAGTTTAATTCTGCATTTAAATGTAATTGTAATTTTATTTTATTTGTTTTTATCTTTTCTAAAGCACTCTAAGAGGTCCTAAAGAAAGGTGTTACACAATTGTAAGTGCTAGAGTGATTGACAGAGTATTTTACAACTGGCACTTATTATTCCTTTTATTAAGAATAAAGTGGCTTTTAGACTAAAAACAATAGGGTGAAAAGGGGTCTTTTATGCACTCATTATAAGTAGAAAATTGGAAGGAAAAAGTTGTAATAAAAACTAAATGATTTTGGCACGATGTATGTTTCTTGCATTATATGTTAAGTGGTATATACGTTGGAACCACTGGACATACAATAGCCCTCTAGATACGGAAGAAAAAATGGAAAGCGTAGATTAAAATTGCCAAAGTAATACATGTAATAACCATCTTTTCTTATTTTTGTTATGAGTAGAAAGGAGTCTTTATGCAGCAAAAAGGAATAACATTGTTATATTTTCCCTTTGAATTTAAATTCGGGGGAAGTGACAGAGGGCTTGAAGCAGGTTGTCTATTATGTGCCCTGTTTTAAGATGACAGGTGATTGTTCCCCAAGTTGCTGTAAGGTTTTCTCTTCTGTTTTATTCAGAGCACTCCTCTTTTCCCTAAAAATCAGTGTGCTAAATGCCTATGTGCCTTCACTCATTTTTGTAAATGGGATGCAGATTCAGCCAGACAATTTCAAAATTTCAGAGGATTACCCAAGACAGCAGGTCCCAGAATCTTATGGATGAAACCTGCACGGGGTGGGCAACTAAATTTTTGTTAAGCTCATGAGCACGATAACAAAGTCACAATCCCTAGCTTGCAGCTGGCTTATTTCTTTCTCCACAAGAGAGTTTCACTGGGGGTTTGTGACTCTGAGTCAGGTACAGAACCTCTGTTTAGCTCTTTCTAAAACCACTCTCTCTGCAACACTGGAGGGTACTTCACACTCCAAGTCAGAGTCCTATGGTCCCTGATTCTGGAGCAATTTGACCAATTCAAGCATGGTAAGGCTCTTTCAAATCAAAAGAGCCAAGCATGGGTAAACATCCTGGTGAGAACTTAGGCCATTCTCCTAAACTGTATGCTGAGGTATGCAGCTCTCACTGAAAACAATGGGCACCTCAGTGTATTAAGCGTGTGAAGTGAGTATACTTATCAAGGTGAAAAAGGAGCTTTGGTGTCTAATCAAGCAGCTCTGAGCATAAACCAGCTTAAAATAATTTCCCGTTTTATCTTGGAAAACTTATTTGTTATGCCAAAGAGGCGTATTAATCTGCCAGAGTTTAAACAGGTTCAACACCAAAGTTCTTCAGACCCAGAGGGCTAATTTTGCTAATGATTCCTTGGTGTTGTGCTGTGTTTATGGCACAGCATTACGTAGGCCTTAAGGGAGAGAGTTCCCATGGTGGGTCTGGACTATGCTTTCTCAGCAGCTGGTTTCACCCTCCTACAAAATCCAGGGAGTAATGAGGGAAAGGCTACTAACATATTAAACATAATCAACAGTAGAGACCTGAGATCAGTGCCTGGCATGATTTACCCTACCTGACCTTGGTAGACTGTTGAATGTGCCTAAGGACTCTATTTTTAGTGAAGTAGGGATGATAATTCTTCCACCTCTTACACTCTGTCTGGTTTTGTCTTTTTTAGAGCATAACCTTATGAGAACATAGATCTTGTGACATGTATGCACAATGACCAAGTAAAAAATTCCCAGCATTATTGTAATATAAATAACATATCATGTAAATAAGAAAATATTTCTCAAATCAAAATTCAGTTCTTGTCACCTATTAAGTAAGTTTAATATAATAATATACAATTGTTCTGAAAATTCAAATGTGCAAATGCTGTACTTAAAGAGGGCAGACTTCTCTCACATAGTCACATTGGAATCAGAACTTAAAAGCTGCCTTATTAAAAAAGAGCATATTCTTATATATTTAAAAATCCAGACTATGCTATGGAGAAATATCTCATAGGATCATATGCAATTGCATAGTAGATAGTTATTGTGCAATACTAACCTGACCTAGAAGAAGAGTTAGGAGAAAGGAATAAGGCAAGTGGATGTTCAAAAGCCTATGATGGTTCTAATACTTTAATTAAAAGCATTGAGCAATATTTTCAAGGCATCTAAATAATAATAGAATCATAGAATCATTTTGGTTGGAAAAGACCTTTAAGATCATCAAGTCCAACCATTAACCTAGCACTGCCAAGTCCACCACTAAATCATGTCCCTAAGCACCACATCTACACGTTTTTTTCAATACCTCCAGGGCTGGTGACTCAACCACTTCCCTGGGCAGCCTGTTCCAACGCTTGACAACACTTTCAGTGAAGAAATCTTTCCTAATATTGAAGCTAAACATCCCCTGGTACAACTTGAGGCTTTTTCTTCTCGTCCTATCACCAGTATAGTGGCAGGTGTCCCTGCCCATGGCAGGCAACTAGGTAATCTTCAAGGTCCCTTCCAACTCAGACCGTTCTATGATTCTATGACTGTTACTTGGAAGAAGAGACCAACACCCACCTCGCTACAATCTCTGGCCAGGTAGTTGTAGAGAGCAATGAGATCTCCCCTGATCTTCCTTTTCTCCAAACTAAACAACCTCAGCTCCCTCAGCCACTCCTCATAAGACTTGTTCTCCTGACCCCTCACCAGCTTCATTGCCCTTCTCTGGACTTGCTCCAGCACCTCAGTGTCTTTCCTGTAGTGAGGGGCCCAAAACTGAACACAGTATTTGAGGTTATATTATGTCTTAACATAAATGACATTTTACCACACAGTTAACTCTAACTTTCATGCCAGCAGGAAAGCTCAGAAATGAAAATGTGAGTGTTAAGTAAAGAAGCAAAACATTTCTAGTATTTAACACGGATCTTGTGAAATATCTCCTCCAAGAACAGTGGAATGGTCTAAATGGGGAAAAAATGGGTGACATGGGGGGGAGGGGAGATTTCAATGTAAATTCTAGGTTTTAAATCACAGTGAAAAAGGTCTTTGCCAAAACTTTCTTTGAAATAGTTTGGGTATTTTTTTAATATTTTGAATTTTGAATATAAGGAGAACTACATTAAACCTGAAGCACACTCTCTATGAAGCAGGAAAGAAGGGAAAGGAGAAAGAGAGTGAAAGAGCAAAAGAGAGAAAGAGCCAGAGAGAAGGAGATAAAGTGAGAAAGGGAGCAAAGTGAGGAAGAAAGAGAGAAAGAATGAAAGAACAAAGGAGTGAGAAGAAAGTCAAGCCAATCCATCTGTCTATCTATCAGGACTGGCAGGAATCCTAATTCATAGGAAAAAAGAATGGATGATTACCATGTATATAAGTCCTCTCAGCTTGAAAAGGTAACATTTGTATTTCTCTCTTCCAGGAACCTTAATTATTTGAATTTAAACACCCTAGAATTTTTCTTGACTGGATGAATCTGAGATGCTTTTCATCCTCTGACAACAAATCAACAGGCATGGCATATTCATTTGAAAGAATAATGACCAAATTTTTTTTTTAAATACTCCACAACAGTTTTGTTGGACAAGTTACATAGGGAAGAAATTACTCTAAAAATAAATAGTACAGGAAGCAAACTTTTTTCCACAAGAGTTTGTCCTTCTTATTCTTCATGTCAACAACTTCATTGTTCCATATTACTTTAGTAATATAAATTTCCCTCTTTGAATAAGATGCCATGTCTTAGCAGCATCCACAAGATAGTCAGTATTTCAAAGGCTCAGTAATATCTGCCATATTAGTCTCTTCTATCAGTGTTTTGCATTTATCTCCTAGGTGTTGGCAGACCAAGAGGCTGACATTGGCATTGGCTGAGTTTTCATATCACTTCTCACCACCATTTCAGTTACTTTTGACAGTGTTTCATGATTTAGTCCTAGACAAATATCAGAGAATGAGAAATGTGCTGAAGGGATAAAGGGCAGTCCCTAAATGTAATATGCCACAATAAATATACATAATTAATAACAATTATATAATTTTAATTTTAAAGAAATCTCTCTATAAGGCAGTCCAGTTTGCCTGAAAAATAATGAAACCATCTAAATTGTAATAAAAACATTACAGATTCTAAACACTCGCTCAAAATTTGAACAAGTAAAACAAATTGACATTTGATTCTCAAAAGCCTTTGGATAAAGTATCTCATAAGAGTCAGTCAAGAAACTTGATAACCACAGGGTTAGAAATACAGTACTGCCATGGATTAAAAACTGCTTTAAAAACAGGAAGGCAAGAGTAGGAACAAATGTTGAGTTCTTAGTGGAATGAGGCTATTCATTAGCAGTACTTGAGAGATCAGAACTAGAAGCAGCATTGTCCAATATACTTTGTTCGATATACGTCAGAATTTGTCCAGTACACATCAGAACTAGAAGCAGCATTTGTCCAAAATACAGCTGTGGATAATCTAGAGGAGAATGTGAATGCTGAGAAAACTTCTTGCCCGTCCCTGTTACCATCTTTTTTACAAGGCAAAACTTTGTTTTATTATTCTGGAAGCTCTGTTTCTTTTCTTTTCTTTTCTACTCTACTAAAACCTTCTTTGGTGGACAGGCCTTACCAGTTACCATCAGTTGTGCATCACAACTGGATTCATTCTTACTGAGGCCTCTTGGCACAATTCCAATATGCAGCTTTAATGAGCCATATTAACTGGTTCATTAACAAATGCAACTCAGTACCAATCTGAAAGAACAACTTGCAGAACTTGGTAGGAGTAAGTCTTCAGATTCCTGATAAAGATATGATAGAACCAACTAATGAAAAGCATAGAGTAGGAAAATATTAAAATAACATGCATAAATTAGTAGTAAAATATATATGACTTATAAAATTACTTTAAGTACTGTCAAATCTAATCTTTTGTGTCAAAAGGGAAAAAATTTATAGTAGCAAAAGATTAGATTAAGGACGATGAAAAAAAATCTTAGGTTTGGGGAGGAAAATTTCACAGAACAGATATTCCCTCCTAGGCTGACCCAGTGAGATACTGTGAAAGGGCCATTAAGTTTTAGTAACTACTCAGATCAAGATTTTCCTAGGTCAAAGAAGACCCAACTACATTAAAATTTCTGTGTTCTAGCCAACAGGGAATATTAGAACACCACCTTTGGAAACAGTAATAGAAGAGCTGATTCCGTATTCCAGTTGAGTGTGAAGAGAACCCAATAATTCCTCTTATTAGCACATCTTCACACACTGCTATGATACCATGAGGTCTTCCAGGAAAGTCAGAAGAAAGGCTTCTAATGGATAAAGCTCGTCAAGTGCCATGAGCTGGAAGACAGGAATAGGAAGCAGAATGAAGAGGAAATGGATATAGCAGCCTGCTACAACACTTAGGCACACACAAGTCTATGGGCCTAGATGAAATCCATCCAAGGGTACTGAAGGAGCTGGCAGATGTGCTCACCAAGCCACTTTCCATCATTTATCAGCAGTCCTGGCTGACCAGAGAGGTCCTGGTTGACTGAAAGTTAGCAAATGTGATGCCTATCTGCAACAAGGGCTGCAAGGCAGATCTACAGGCCTGTTGGCCTGACCTCAGTGCCAGGGAAGGTTATGGAGCAGATAGTGCCATTATGTGGCACATACAGGAAAATGAGGTAATCAGGCCCAGTCAGCATGGTTTATGAAAGGCAGGTACTGCTTGCCTAACCTGATTTCCTTCTGTGACAAGGTGACCCGCTTAATTGTCTACCTAGACTTTAGTAAAGCCTTTGACACCATTTCCCACAGCATTCTCTGGGAGAAACTGGCTGCTCATGGCTTGGATGGGCGTTCGCTTTGCCGGGTAAAAAGCTGGCTGGATGGCCAGGCTCAAAGAGTGGTGGTGAATGGAGTTAAATCCAGTTTGTGGCCAGTTAAAAGTGGTGTTTCACAGGGCTCAGTATTGGGGCTGGTTCTCTTTAATATCTTTATCAATGATCTGGATGAGGAGATCAGGTGCACCCTTAGAATGTTTTCAGACGACACCAAGTTGGGCAGGAGTGTTGATCTGCTTGAGGGTAGGAAAGCTCTACAGAGAGATCTGGACAGGCTGGGTCCATGGGCCAAGGCCAATGGTATGAGCTTCAACAAGGCCATGTGCCGGGTCCTGCACTTGGGTCACAACCCCATGCAGCACTACAGGCCTGGGGAAGAGTGTCTGGAAAGCCACCCGGCAGAAAAGGACCTGGGGGTGTTAGTTGACAGCCAGCTGAATGTGACCCAGCAGTGTGCCCAGGTGGTCAAGAAGGCCAATAGCATCCTGGCCTGTATCAGAAATAGCGTGGCCAGCAGGACTAGGGAAGTGATCACTCCCCTGTACTCGGCACTGGTGAGGCCACACCTCAAATACTGTGTCCAGTTTTGGGCCCCGCACTACAAGAAAAACATTGAGATGCTGGATCATGTCTAGAGAAAGGCAATGAAGCTGGTGAAGGGTCTTGAGTACAAGTCTTATGAGGAGCAGCTGAGGGAACTGGGGTTGTTAAGTTTGGAGAAAAGGAGGAACCTTGTCTCTCTCTACAACTACCTGACCAGAGGCAACAGTGAGGCGTGTGTTGGTCTCTTCTCCCAGGTACCAGGCAATATGACAAGAAGAAACAGCCTCAAGTTATACCAGGGAATGTTTAGACTGAATATTAGTAAAAAATTCTTCACTGAAAGAGTTGTCAAGCATTGGAACAGGCTGCCTGGGAAAGTGGTTGAGTCACCATTCCTGGAGGTATTTAAAGATGTGTAGATGTGATGCTTAGGGTAATGGTTTAGTGGTGAACTTGGCAGTGTTAGGTTAACAACTGGACTTGATCGTAAAGGTCTATTTCTACCAAAATGATTGTATGATTCTATGATAATGTATCTCAGTATTGGCAGATATATAAGAAAAGCTATTCCTAGAAGTGATGATTTATGTCGGCACAGGACTCCAGGAAAAAAAAAAAAAGTGCTTGTCCAACTTTGGACATTCCAAAATTCAGATGCATCAAACAATAGAAAATATTCACAAACCTTATAATTGAATTTTCTCCTATTAACCTGGTCATGATTTCCAACAGTTTCCTCTCAACAGGATTTCATAGGGAATCTAGTTGGTTTCGAGCTGCTTATATAGGGGCATGGAATTGAAAACCTTCATTGTTTCATTCATTACAAAGCTTTTTGAAAAGGCTCTTTCTATATCTCAGTGCTTACCTGGGCATTCTTAAATGGGGCTGTGCACCCAGCAAACAACTTCACTTGCAAATGGACAGTGTATCTTCCTTTCTGTGTATCGTGCCACTTACTCCAAATTCATTATCACCACCAGACTCATATGGCTTTCTTTTCCTTGCATGGTTTTCCATAAAATTGTTGTATCATGCTAGCAGGAAGTGTCCATCAGTTCATCTTTGTGTCTGCTTTTGTATGAAAAACAGTGTTCTGAAGTGAGTATAGTATTGCCATCAGTCGCTGGAGATGTGGTTTCCATTCAGCTGTGAACAATGAGGGACTTAGAGAGGACTGTATATGTGATGGATGTTTAACAATTAAGAATCTTAAGTTGAATGTGGAGGAGCTGGGAAGAGAAGCAGGGGTCCTCAAGAGGATAAATGAGTGTAAGAGATTTATCAATGAAACATGGTTAGTTTTAAATGAAGAAAATGAGAATCAGCAAGGAGGTCAATGGAAGCGAGCTGAGAACAGCCTATAGAGAGGAAGAAGATGAAGAGGAAAAAGTGGTAAGTGAGATATGTAAAGAGACAGTTAGTGAATGACAAGCAAAATGAAATGTGTAGCATGAAAAGGACTCTGCAGAGATTGTGGTAAACCTTGGCTGACAGAGCACATCAAATCTCAGAACAGTGAGTGGACAACAGGGATGGCAGTGAGGTAGAACAGCCCAGCAAATGGGGACACATTGGAAAACACATTTTTTTTTACCTGCATTTTTTCTTATCCTGACTTTTCTGCCAAGAATACAGTTACAGTTAACTGTGGCAGAACAGATGCGTATATGTAGAATATGCTGTAAGAGAGTATCATCTCTGTTGGTAGGCATCAGTGGCATAAAAAAGGAAAGATTCTTGGTTTGTGTGATAGCTCTGAGATGTTTATAATGACAAGTATAGGTTGACAAACCAGTTGAGATTTTTGGGGGAATGAGAATTTTTTTCAATATAGCTAGGTTGGTCCTACATGGGGGTAACGGAGAGTTTGCAGCTAGTAAAGAAACTAGATTACTCATTATGGGAAAACAGAATATGGGACTGCATATAGGAAAGCAATAACTATTTAAGAATGTGGTTAATACAGAAATAGTAACAACATCATGCTACAGTAAAATCTCAGTTTCCTGAAAACAGCTTTGTTTTAGTGAATCTCTCTTATTTTTAAGTGAAACAATTCATTTGGGAAACGTCAAAGACTACACAGGGAATTGTTCTGCAAAACTTTTCACTGCTCTCTGGGGAATTCTTCCATTACATAGCCTCTTATCTCTCTGGGAGGATCACCACAATGCTTTCTTCGCAGGACTATATGAACGAGCTTACAGATCCTGACCCAGATTCTACTACAGGGCAGAATACCCCCATCCCTCTGACTTTAGTAGTTTCAGTACAGATATATATAGACAAGATATGGTTTATTTAGTGGCAAAGATCCTCCATAGTTTTATATGACAGATACCTTTCCATGTTCCTAGAGATAAGCTGATTTACTGTAGCATAAAATCTGGTCTGTTAGATGGTAGGAATACAAGAACACAACCCTGAAGCTAATAATTTGGGAGTGGCACAAGACATCAATGCCAATACTATCGCTTGTTCAAGCCATTACCTAAAACAATATCTCAATGAGCCAGTTGAATTGTTAGGACAACAGCAATATACACAGTACTACACATTTAGCTGGTCCATGGCTTACTATTTGCACTGAAACATTTTCCAGGCATCTGAGGAGGACATTTAAAGACCAATTTTCTTTATCTCCCATAAATAAGAAAACAATAAAGAGCTTTTGAATGAAAAAAATATTTGAGTGCAGTCCTCTAAGGCCACCCAGCCTATTAAGTGTTCTAAAGAAATGTGGGTCAATGAAGGGCTTTGAAAAATAAGTATTTTATTTTATATTTTAGAAAACGGTGATTAGTGGAGGTGTTTTTAAAAGCTTTAGACAATTTAACTAAGGAAAAAAGTGTGAATGAGCATTTTAAAATGCACCTCCTACTTTGGGACAGTATTGTAGCATGTGTGGTTAGTTAAAGCAAGATTCTTATATTTATATTCAACAAATAAGAAACATGTAAGTGTGCCACTGTGCTGTCTAAAAGATTCAGCCTCTGTCACAGGTGACGTACTCAGCACAGTAAAATAAGAATGGCTGCAAGCAAGTCTAAGCCTCACAGATAAAGAGAAAAAAAAAAAAAAAAAAGTCCTTACTGGAAAAGGTATTGCTCTTGCTTACAAAGAGAAAGGGCTTTGAGTCAGTGCCAGGTTTGAGCACAACTACTTGTCTCTATACCTGAGGTGAAATACACTGGACAACCAGGATTGGGTACAGACAGTGCCAAGCTCTGGAAATGTACTCTTACCCTTCTTTCGTAATTTTGGTGCTTTTTTCTTTTTTCCCCCTAGGACTACGTTTGGGAGTCTGTGACTCCTAGAAGTGTTGGGAAGGGCATACAAACCCTTAGTGTCATGTGCAGTTGGGCCATAAATTCTTTGAACTCTAATTTGGACCTTCCTTTTCCTTGCTATATCATCTTTACAGCAGCAAACAGTTTCTCCCCCTTCATTTTACCTATTATACATAGGAAATAATTTTTAATCATTTTCCATTACATTACATAGTTGAAATTAAAAATATAGCAAATTCAATTGGAATTTGAATAGTGATGCTAGAGGATTTTCCATCTAAATAAAGAGAATCAGAATTATTCTTATTTAAGAATAATTTTTACTTTTCAAGCCCTTACCTTGAGTAATTTATACAGTGCTGGCCACTATATCTTCGTAAAGGTTTAATTGCTCTTCAGGGGAGCAGTGTAGAGCAATTATACAAATGATACCAGATATCAACGATTTAAGGTATGAGGAAAGACTGAGAAAGTTGAACATATTCTCAGTGGAAAAGAAGAGACTTCGTGTAACCCAATTGAAGTTTTAAAAATTATGAAGAGGTCTGATAAAATTGATCCAAGCAAGCTCTTTACACTTGCAAGACCACAGAAGCTAGAAGACATGATCTAAAAATTAGAAAGTTGGGAACAAGAAAAGAAATGCTAAGGCAAAACTATTTTACACAGAAGGATTAGAAGTGCATGGAATAAATTACTATAAAGGGACCCTGAAGCAAGAAGCATCATTGAATTCAAGATGGAATGAGATGAATTTCTACACAAAAGGAGCAGATAGAGGGGTGGCAGAGAAAACAGTCAAATGGAAATAAGGGAGACAATACGGAACGAGCAAGAAGAGCATGAGAGCCTTTTCCTCTTCTTTCTTTGGTTCTTCTTGCTGGTACTGCTCTTTGGATAATTATTTACTGTTCCCTAAAATAATGCAGCAGCCCCTTAGCACAGGTCAGTCAGTCTTTTTTCAGACATGATTCACAACATTTTTAATAACAAGTTTATGTAATTAAGGGGTTCCTGGATTTTGGCCCACAGTCATCTTTGATCAAATCTTGAAAATGAACCAGTTACTGATCCTAGTCTAGTTAGTCATATTGGACAACTGTATATCAAGGAGATCAGAAGGTCTTTTCCCTCCCACAACTCCAGCTGCTGCTGGCAAGCACAAGTTGTTGGAATACCCAGCGCCCTGCTCCTTTGATATCCATCTGCTTAGGAGCTGGAGTTTTCAGAGCTGGCTTTCACTAAGAGATACAGAGGAGGTAGTAATATGAAGATTTTCTCTAGTGAGAAAGACGATTTATGAAGTTCCAGCTTCCAACCACAACTACTCATTCCAGTCCCAACGCCATAATTGACTGTATTGCCAAGAAGCAGTACCAGAAATTTGAGGTGATTTTACAGATTCTGACTATATATGTTGTTTTAAATTTCCTGTGACTGTACAAACCAATAAGGACCAGCAAAGGCTCTGAAGCTGTGCATACACAGGAGGACAAGATTCCATTGATTTACTTTCAGACAGGTGTATTCAGAACGACAGCTTTAATTACACATGAGTGAATAGCTGAAAAGCCCACACACACCTGAAAAAGCTTCTTGGGTTTCATTGTTGACTGCTACCTATGTCCATTTTTGAAAACCTAATTATTTCTCAACAATATTAAATATTTAAAACCTAGTTATTGTTCAGTTTTTCCATTCTCTTCTATTCCCCCCACCTGTTGTAGTTTTCTATATCAAGCACATGTTAACATGTCAAAAACAGCATATAGAAAATAATACATTGAAATCCTAGTCCTTGCCTAATTAATTGCCTTATAGCTTTCAGAAATGCACCAAAAATAACAAAAAGCTTGGTATATATGGTAAATAGTAATAATATTCTCTGTTTTATTTTCTTGGGAAGTGGGGGACATTTAAAAGGATTATGCAGCTTCTTTTAACTTAAAGCTTGATATTTTTTTCTTGAAGAAAATGTACTATTTTTTTTCCTCCGCATTTTAAACATTAATTTCCAAGGTATCAACGGCTAATTATTCAGCAGTTACTTTAATGTTTCAGATAGGGAATAAGTAGCCTTGGGGAGAACAGATCATGCTTTTAAAGTAAGTCTAGCTACAGTAAAGGTTTTTTACTAGAAGACATCCACTGAATATAGTCACTGCTATTTCTTTCTCCGTTCAAAGACAGAAGCAGTGGTAAAATTTAATCTAATTTTTTTTAAAAAAAAAACAAAAACAAACCAAATCTAGATGTTGCCTAATAACCCTATGTCTGTAGTTGGGCTCTGAAAGACAAGCTCCAGAGTACAGAAGGATTTACTGCCATTGCCTGTCGACCCCACGTCATGCTGGGCACAGTGGAAAGGGAAACTCATTTGCCCTTTCGTACCTATTTCACACTTCAGAGTCTTTCTGTTACCCCACCTTCTCTGGTCTTTGGAGAAACCCTGGTCTGTGAGCTGGACAACTGGAAGCAACACAGTTTAGCCTCCTCAGGGAAGGCCCTCAAAGCTCATCAATCACACCCCCAATGCCAGAGCTCCTCAGCCTTGTCTGCTCCAGGTATCCAGAGCCAGGAGTACCATAGCGGATTGCAAATAAAGAAGAAAATTTAAATGATGTCTCAAAGGAAAATTAACACTTTCATGTGGTTATATCTTTGAAGACATCCTTTGGGAACTCCTTCCCACAATGGAAAGCCAGCCAGGTGGTCCTGAGCACAACATGTGCCAGTTGCAAAACTCTTAAATGAGAATACCCACTTAAACCCTGTCCAACAATGATCCTATCTAATTGTTTCCAAATAAGAGTAGGTATGTCAAGCGACAAAGACAGCAATCCTCACTAGGAACTGTAATAATTTTTCACAAGGCTTCTAATGGACAGTTCATATCCTGTCCCCATCTGGGGCTCAGTCAGAAAGAGACAACAGCATGAACCAGGGCCCAGCCACAGGTCCTTGGATCAAGTGGTCCCCTGACTCCACTCCCACCACATAGCTTCTGGATCTCCCCTGAGGTCACCGACTGTCATAGCCTTAAGACATGATGATTCTTTGGGGAGCGTTTTCCTCAGTTCAAAGTTCATGAAATACTGTGAGTGTTCCTCTGCAGCCTGGCTGACTGGTGGGTTTTTAGCCTAAAACTGGTGATCCGTTTGCATATCTTAATGTGTAGGATTAGAATGTGTGGGAGTTTGGAGAGTACAAAGACTGTTGGGATTGTGTTGGAGGACTGTGCCATGGAGAAGCTGCTAGACATGTTGTAAGCATCTTTGTATGCTCTTTTGTGAGTAGTCTCTGACGTGCTCTTCCCCAGGTAGTGTCTGGAGATATCTGGAAAGTGCTAGGTGGCAAAGACCAAAAGTGTACATGAGACTGTGCTAACAGTCAATGCCATGAGCAATGGTCGGCCATGACTTAAGCCTGTGACCTGGATATAATATAGTAGCTATAAACGTAAACCCAAGCATTACTTAACTCTTGTCCTGGAATATTTCTATGTATTCCACTTTGATATATTGTTTCCAACTTACCTCAGCATGCAGTATTGGGTCACCACTAAGTTGCTTGAGGTATTTCAGTTAAATATCTGTAAAAGGAAGCAAGCATTCTATGCTTTACTAATCAAATATGGTGGTGGTTCAGACTGTTAAAAACTTATCTATATCTGTTTTATAGTAAATTTGTTCCTTACATTTAGCTTACTAGTATAGATATAGCTTCTGAGTTTGGGATGGAAGGTCCTTCTGAGGCAAAATTTCTGGATATTCTGACCAGAAATCTGTCCAAATTCGGCCAAGAATTTTTAGGTCAGGGCTGAAGCCTGTTTTTCCCTCCTGCTAGACTTTATGACATCCTGATATTTAACGGTTACAGATTGTAGGGCTGGTAAAGACATTCTTTGTTGGAACAGATTTTTCAGAGGAATATGGGAGTGTAGCAGGACCTCTGTAACCTTCTTGTGATCCCCAGGGAGCAGGAGCAGCCTCCAAGGGTGTAGCAAGGGTCTCACACCTGACCTCAGGAAACCAGCTAAGATTGCTCCTCTGGCTGCCCCTCAGCCCAACCTGCCACAGTTAAGTAGATTCATAGATCTTGACTAAAATTTGAAGACAAATATTTTTCTTTTTAGGTTTTCTTTTCCTATGTTTTCATGCTCATTCCCTCTTCCCTTATAACCACTTATTACACTGTAGATCTGTCCAGATCACCATAATGTAACCAACGGAGTACCATTCTACTCTTAAGAGTCAATGTATTGATACATGTTAGTCCGTTTCTCTTTAATTACCTGAGAAAGAGGAAAATAATGATACTATAAATATAGAAGATGTTGAATTTCTAGGAGTACTGCTTCTCCAACCTATTGTTAAGCAGCACATACAAGTGTTTTGTGTATGCTGAGATTAATTTACAATACGCAGTTTCCCTTGGGATATTTATATTCTTCCAATCAGCATAGAACTGTCCATCAAAAATAAGTTTATAAATATATATATACCCACACATCATGCACGCACACAACCACACACAATCACTGCCACAAACTTTTTGGGGTTGCTTCTTAAAAGAGCTGTAAATCTGAGTAACATTTTCTCTGCACAATGACCTGTTCAGGTAGGTGGGTGTTCATTTCATCAGACAATTGGAAGAGAAGTACTTGTTGGTTTTTTGGTTTGTTTTTTTTTTTTGCAAACAGTTAAGTTAAAAATTCTCTTGTCTGAGAGGTAGAAATTATTAACGCAAAGGGGGAAAATCGTTTCATAAGAGATGCTTTGGAGGCCAGCCTATTTTGGGTTTTTTGCTCAAACCATTTACTTCTAATTAGATAAGAGAACAAAAAAAAAAATTCCAAAGGGGAAAATACATTTTTTTTTCCACAAATTACTTCCATCATTTCTGAACTCTGCTAAGCATTTTTAATAGATATGTGCCCTTAGCTCATCTTTTGCATGCTAACAATTTAATCTGAATACCAATATAGACACAAAATAAACGATTGTTTCCTGCCAGAGGTATCTGCAGAAGAAATCTTGGAGTAAAACATTGTCTTTGCAGCTCATTGTGTCTCTAATTAGACTGGAAGGAGGCAGAAGCTTGCTGGTGTCAGTCTGTGTTTAGCATGCCCTGGAGCTTCAAGCTCCTGTGGGTATCAAAGTGCACTAATTAAATGAGGGGTCCACAATACTGCACTAAACATCAGAGTGAGAGAAAGAGTCCAGTGTCCTCAGTGCCTTTGAGAATCCATGGCCCACGCTAATTACCCATTGTTGAATTGACTTCCCATTCTACAAGGAATGAATGGTGCCTCTCTCCCCCCCCTTCCCCCAGCCTCCTCCCCCCCTTAGATTTTACCATCTTTGCTTTGGCCGCCTAATTAATCTTATGGAAATCTCCCGAAGCCAGATTCCAGCAAGGTTGCCCCGATGTTTATAATTTGATTTGTGATGATAAAAGTGAAGACACCCGGTGATGGAACAGTGTCATTTTCAACACTCTTGAGAATCGAAGAGGCTATCAATCTTTCCCACGTGCATGGCAAACTGATATCCTAGAAAATTAACTTCAATTAATAACAGAAATCCCCAGACGCTCAGGGAAGTAGAGATGCTTTGAAAGAGAACCTTCAAAGATGTCTCTGGACTGTCTTTTATATGCAGACTCTTCTTTTTATATAGAAGAGATACTCAATAAGGGAATGTGTGGCGATGGGGGGAGTTCCCCCTCTACCCTTTTAATCTGAGCAAGATGAGGTAACATTTTATATTTAGTTTAGGAAGAAGTTAACCAAAGGTCCGTAGGTTAAATCTGTTTTTATTTCCTCTCCATAGATAGTACTACTTAAAGGATTATGCTACGCATTTCATTGAGGAAAAGAAATTTAAAATAAAAATGTTTTTTACCATAATGCTCCCCTCCCCAAAATGCTGGAAAGTTGAGGGTTGGGTTGCTTGTCATTACCAGTCGTCTTTGCCTTGACAAGATTTGTGATCTGAAGCTGAATGTTCTATCAGGAAAAAAAGAGTTGTTAAGATTTTACATGTTCTAATAACTGCAATGACACAGATACTAAAGACTCCTATAAAAGAAAGTCTCGTTCCTGTGAAACCTTACAACACATGAATTTTACTCTACAAAAAATCTACCATGTCTGCATTTGTGAGTGGCATTTCTCTGTTGCTATTGTATAGGGTAGTTGGTTAGACAACACAACTTCAGTTTATAACTAGCAAAATAGAAACAGATATAACATTTCATCACCTGCAATATCAAGAAATTACTTGCTGAACAAACAAAAACAATTTGAAAGATCACCCAGTAATAATTTCTGGGTTGGGGAGGGTTTTGGGGTTTTTTTGTTTTTTTTTTACTTAATATACCATAGACGACAAATACAAAATTTTGAAATTTTGATTAACAATTAATTTGAGGTGATGTATAAACAGAATTTACTACTTGGTTAATGTTTCACTTCCAATTAATTTTCAAGGTAGCTTGAAATGAACCTAAGTTACAGTAGCTTAGCTTAGCAGCAAGAATGGGTTAAGTTTATTGCATTTCAGGTTCTTGTTATAATCGCTGTCACGTGAATGAATTCATGTTGTGCCATTTCTTGCTCTCATTACAACCTTTGTTACGAGAATGAGGTATTAGGATTTTAATGCCTCATATATTCTGTGAATTATGTTAGTGTGCTGTACTACTTTGACCTTTTAAGTATTCTGTAATTTGATTGGCTGGTAATTCTAGTCCTTTTCTTGTTGACAGCCTCAATAACCTTTCAGACAAAGGTGGAATGGCAATCCAATCAAAATACAGAATATTTAAGAGTTCAAAATACGTAGTATAAAGGATGGCTATAGTTCATTGGGGGAAAACAAAATTTTAATTTTTCTAGTGCTTAAAAATTGGGACATAAATAGAAAACAGAAGAAATCATGCATTCCAAAGACAAAGCTTAGGATAGCAAATGAAAGAGACAGGATTTTTTAAAAAAATTATTTTGTGATAACTTGTGGTATTTTCTTGGCTAACTCTACTTGATAGATACATGATTATAATTTTTTACCATCTTTTTTAATATTGCCATATCATATGAAATTTTATTAAATGAAAGTCTGATTTTGTGTTTTGAGTACCTAGATATATTTTAAAATGATTTTATCAAATTGTGCATACAATAGATAAGTATACACTAAGAGGCAGCACCTGAACACCTTTGTGAGGATTATTAGTATTAATAGTAATCTATATATCATATGTTGGGTGTACAAAGTATCATGAAAACATAGAAAGGCATATGTCTATTATTATTTGGTACTATCATCTGCACATTCACATTTAATGATTGGAGAAGGATGCCTATTTGTCAGAAATTGACATTAGGGTTTGCTTTTTTTGAATAGTAAATGTTTAAAAATAACCCTCAGTGACAAACAATACTAATTAGAATGAATGCAAACTTACTATATTTTCCGCTGTATCTGGACAGAAATAATATAACAGAATCTAGTAAACTTTAATTCAGTTCTTTTCTCCAAATGAATTCTTCCTCTGAAATCTCTGCTTATTAAAAATAATGGGATTTTTTTAAATATTCTGTAATCATATTTTTCCTTTTATTTATTTTTAATTTTTTTTCACTTTTTTGACTTGCATGGTGTTCTATATGGAGAACCCATGCAAACAGTAAAAAACCTTCAGGAAGGTTTCTGATTTAATATCCTTTAAAATCTCTGGGAAAAAAAAAACCCTTAAGGCTACTGTGCCAAATCTAACTTGATATAATTTGGGGCTGAATTTCTGTAACTTAATCTATAGGTAGGTATAGTTTACCCTTTTTTTGTTTAGTTATTTCAAGTACAGTCTTTCTTTGATTAGAGATTGCAGCTGGCCTCTAGTTTTGTCTGCAGACTCCGTATGAAGGTTGAAGTGACATACAATCTTAAGGCCACTTCGGGAAATTCTTTCTTTTTCAATGAAGGAAATGAAAGAATGGAATCTTCCTTTTTCATGAGACCACTTACTAGATATATTTAGAAGAGGATGGATTCTTTCAGGATTCCTACTTGAATGGAGTATGAATTTCCAGCCAGCTGAATTTTTAGACTCTTCTACTTGGCAAAACAGAACCTAGGTCAGATCCACAGCCCATAGATTAACAATTTTAGGAATCTTGAAGGGAATACAATTGCTTCCTACAGCATACTCATATGAACAGAAAGACTGCAGATACACACTACTTTTACCATATCCTCTTAATACAATGTGGCAAATTTCACACAGCATAATATGAAGCTAATCAGGATACAAAACAAGACACATACACAAGCTGTTTGATAAAGTTTCAGCCCTAATTTTGTGGAGTTATTGGGAAGCCTATATATCATGAACAGTAACAGAAAGTAGATTACAGTAATGTACCATATTCACAATCTGTAAATGCCAATGGCTTCTAACAGCCTTTGGGATTTAAAAAGCCTGGTCAATATTTTTATGACATGCTGGTGTTCCTGAGACATGGAGAAGAAATCATATTCTATTACCACATGATGTAAACGCCAAGCCCAAGGTATACATGGATCTAGAGTGAGCCTGGAAACCATCTGTAAATGACCAAGTGAAAAGTGTTTTGTGTTTTTCAATTGAGGCTGCAATTACATAAGTGTAATTGTTTCCTGTATTAGTCTATATGTCTCTCCCACCGATGTAGGTACGTCCTTGGTAAGACTACTCATGGTTGCAACCATGCAGGTGTCTACTGCTGTTTGAAATGCCCTGGAATATCTGAAACGTCCAAGGCTGGAAAAAGTCACACTAGAGCTGTTCTCTAGATCACTAGATCAGCAGCTATGGATGAGAAACTGCTTAACTCCAAATAACATATAATGGTGCAAGACACCTGCTGTTCAGTCAACTGAACGGCAGATTCCAAGATGGGATTCAGTGGGATTCCTCTTCTGGATGAAGATACTGGAATTGTGGTCTTCACAGAAGGATGATCTTGTGTGACCTTGGTAGATGTCTGCTACTGCAGTCAATGGACTTGACTGGTTCAACTCCCCAGATGTAGGTTACAGGGTGGGAAGAGCATCTAATAGGTTTCACTGACTGTTTTGGCTAGGAATTCAATTCAGGTGCCAAAACATAGGTATCACCAGCTGCTTCAAACACTTAATTTGGGACTGACATTGATAATAGTTTTACATCTGCATCTGGGATCAGGTTTGCAAGAATGGAAGGAGTAACAGAGAGGAGTTTCCATCAGTTTTTCTTATCATCACTGCTTTCCCACAGTGACTAAGCTTTGACTTTCTTTCATTGAAGAATTAGGTTGTTGCATCTCAGTATACAAATCTTCACACATAGGCAGTTTATTTTAATCTGAATATCTTCACATCATTACATAAGTTAATACAGAAATTTTAAAGAGAATTCTAAGATGGATGTCAACTGTCTTCCATCACAAAAGTATCAGACATGATTTTATGAAGATGCCAACATCTTCAATTACTATGTTTTTCAGTATTGCTGGAAGTGGTTCTTTCTTCTAATCTAAAACCTGAATTTTCATGTCCAAAATGCGGAGGTTTCACCATTTTGCCAGCAGTAGGTCACCTCCACTGAAATTAAGGTTGTTTAATGCACTGAAAATTAAATAAAAAGGAAGAATGTGTTGTAGTAAAAGGCTTTATATTCAGTGAGATAATCACTGTTCTTCATGTGCTCCTTCTTAAAGTGCTTGTTCCTGTCTTTTGGAGGTGACCTGCAAGTAGCTTAGCAGTAATATTTTAAACTTCATGCTTTGCTCTCTTAACAACACACTCAATTTACCTATTTTTGTGTTCTGGTATTGAGAATGCAAATCCATTCCATGACAGTTGAGGGAGCCTGGTGAGCAAGTCTGGATCAATCTTTCTTCTCAAAGCCATGACTGTTGAAAGAAGGACTTAGAGTGAAGCCAAGAAGTTTAGAAGTCAGTGAAGACAACAGCCTCGGAATAGAGAAAGTAGCTAAAAAGGCCAGGTGATATTTCCTCTAACAGAGCTGTTAGCTTCATTCCTTTCTCATTTAAATTAGGAAACACTCCACTAGCGTCATTAAAGTTACACTAATAAAAAAAAAAAAAGAAATCAAAATCAGATTTGTCAGATTTGGCCTTTTAATTGGCTTCAAATTGGGCCCTAAATTATCTAATTTATTCATCCAGGGAACTGATCACCTGTCTTTGCACTGACTTATCTGAAGGATAAGTAATACCTCATTAAAATCCCCATGAAGAAAGAAAACAAAAACAAATACATTCTACATTTAATAGGCATTGGGACCCCAGTTCTGCTCTCCGCTTTAGATAATTATATGGAGTTTTTAAATTCAAACAGTTCAAATGAAAGATGAAGTTCCTAGACACATGAACAAGTTACCAAAGGGTAACAAATTCCTGCTTATTCACTAATCTATGGTAACTACAAAAGTTTGTGCCACTGGCTCATTCATGCATCATTACTCCCTTCAACTCACTTTCTGGGTCTGATTTGCTAACATGCACCATTCACAACTGTGCCGAGGAACATAAGCAGGATCCAAAATGTGAACAGTCAGGAAGACCTGGTTCAGTGAGCTTGTGTGCTTTCTCGAGGTATTTTCCATCATGTACAGAAAGCACTTTTGTATTTTAAAAGGTCACATACTCAGAGAAGACATACAATGGCTCCGTATATAACACACGCTTCCCTGCCTTTCAGCAGTGAGTGGAAAACCTGGGGCTACGGTATTGGGAACACTTACCCCAGTATCTTCCACTGCTCTCCTCTGTAGAAGACTATCCCTGCACACAGGAACTTCTCCAATGGCAACAGCTGTCTTTCACCATGTTGTGGGACTATGGACAACTCAAAAACACTTGGTAAGATTTCTCAGTGGTCCCTGTACTCACAATGCAGGACGAAAGTGGCTCATCAAAAGTTAACAGCTAAACTGATTAAATTTCTCTTCCATCTACCCACTCATAGCAGCACAGAGGTGCCACAATGTCAGAAGTCACACACCATTTAAAAAATAATAGAGTACATGACTCATGACAGCTGTGATAGACATTTTCACTTTCACTGATGAAGAATTAAAAGACTGAAAATGTGGGTTTTTGAGTGTTTAATTGACATGCAATTTTTTTTCACAGTGCTTTTCAGACTATTTAACACTCTAGAAAAAACATTGCTCAGGGAGTGTTCAAACTGGAGTACACAGCACCCACGGATGCCTCACAAATAACTGCATTCTTGACAAGACCCATAAAGAAATTCTCAGAAATAATGCCTGTGGGAGGAGAAATAAACAGAATTTTGTCAAAGAAACAATCAGTCATTTTAGTTAGAAGTTCTGATGCCAATCCTTGAAGTATCACTTTCAAGGAGAATATTCCAAAATCAAAGATCACAGCAGCTACAAGTTCAAGTGCTTCTCATGGTCTCCAGGCATATTCACTCCTGCTCTCATCTCAGTATCTATGACCCTCAAGCTCCAGTGCATGCAGACAAATAAATTTTTTTTCAGAATCAGATAATTCAGTGACCTCATTTTGATCATTACTTTCATAGACTCCTGTATTTGAAACAGCTTGACATTTTTTATTGCTGACCTGATTTCTAATTCTCCATTGCAGGCCCAAATGAATCATATTGAAGGGAAGTCTCTACTTTTTCTTCTGTCAGGAAAATATCTCATCTGATTGCAGCTGTAAATCAGATCAGATCTGGCAAAACTAAATCAGTTGGCAAGACCGTTGTCCTTCTTAGGATTAAAAAAAAATAAAATCAAATTAACAAAGCCATACTATGAAGTCATCTCTAAGATTTGTTGGATACTACACAGAGACTATAGAGGGATGATGTTGGGCTGGGTGTATATTGTACCTTACATTCAGAACAGCAAGATAATAAGGTTAAAACAATCTGCTTTATGCTGATTCAGGCTGGATTTTAAAAAGTGATAAACTAGCTCTTTTATCTTCAAGCAATCCTTGATAAGACCTTTATTGCATAAGCAAACAAAGCAGTTAAAAAGTCTCAGAAGAGCAGTAGCCATACATGTTGGCAGGAATAACAATGGTACTAAAAAGTTCCTCTTTTGTGGAAAATCTGAGGTTTTAATTGGGATAGAATAAAATACTTAACAAGAGACAGTGACTTTGCCTCAAGATATTCTGCAGATGCCAAAGGGCAAATAAGGATTTCCTTCTATCAAAACCAGTTTCACTGCAACAGCTATGCTTTGGATATTTTTTTTCCATTGTGCCATGTTGTAAGTTCAGCCAGTTTGCTGTATTATCTCACAGTAGGTCCCTGTGACCCAGCAACTTTTCAAGTATTATCCTCCTGGTGAATATCTCTGTTTCATATCACCTTCATCTCATAATATGTTATTTTGCATTTTCCTGCTTTGATTCTCACCTATGTGAACTTATTTTCACTGAATATTACCAACCTCCACGGCCCCCATATTATTTTTCTGTCCTCACAGTTACTTGCAACACCTCTTAATTTTGTATAATTTCCAAATGTGAAGTCTTGTTAATGTCTTTTAGAAGAATAAAAGAATTAAACAAAATGAAATAACCTGTATCTATAAAATAAAGCTCCAGGTTGGTCAAATGACTCCATACTTTTGCTAATGAGATTGAATAGCAGTATGAAACCTCTTGAGTCCCAAATCCAACATATAGGATGTGACAGGTCTGGAACAAGCAAAGCAAATTCAGAACCAGAAGCATTTTGACTTAAGCAATGAGCTTGGAATATCCACCGTTACTAATTCTTCAATGCATCTTGGTGAAACACAATCATTTCACTGCCCAGGCACCAACTGGCAAAGATTTTTACCTCCAGCCCAGCCAAGCTGAAAGAACTGTGGGTCTTCCAAAGACAAGTGGGCAACTCCAGAGAGCTGGTTGTGCACAGATGCAGCAGTCAGCTCCCATCCATGTCCTAAACAAAGCAGCCCACAACTGAAGAAAGAGTTAAACATGTTTTTGAGCTGAGCTGCATTAATAGTACTTTATCACACTAGCAATTGTTGGCATATGCTTTTCAGAAAACAAGGTTATTACAAATGGCTTTACAAAGGATTGAAAAGAGAAAAAAAGACATTTCATTCTGAAACTGTAAATTGTTTGCAAAATATTCAGCCAATAATCAGTCTTTATATACTCTGGCTGTTTTACTTAACATA
The DNA here is from genome assembly GCF_964106895.1 of Numenius arquata. Taxonomy (NCBI): domain Eukaryota; kingdom Metazoa; phylum Chordata; class Aves; order Charadriiformes; family Scolopacidae; genus Numenius; species Numenius arquata. The sequence goes on from NC_133577.1 coordinate 104,633,874, forward strand.
CTGTGATAATAAATATCTTTAACTCAACTTGATACAAATATGTCTTTCCCTTTGGAAACAAAAAATAACAAAGCAAATGAAAACTATCCCACAGAAGCACAGTAGTGTTTGAGCATCAATTTGACAGGTAGTATAATTTCCCTGTTAAGGGGCTCTGAATATCATACAGGAGTATACTGTTGCAACACTTTAAGAATTCTTTGCAGAAGTCATCTGAAAAAGAAAAGTTTTAGTACAAATCGGAGAAGATATTGGAAGATGGACTCAGGCTGATGAATTTCACTGATGCTCCAAACCCATGACCTTGACGTATTTCCATTTAACACACATCTATTATCACTAAACCAGTAACAAGTAGAACTGAAATCAGTAGGAGACAGGAGAGTTATCTCTGTAACAGATTTACTCTAAGCAGTACTATGTCATCCACATACATTTGTATGCAAGTGACAAGAATCGAGGCATGTTCAGTTCTAATCTATGCCTTCCTTACTATTTTATGTCTAGGGAAAAGATGACAGAGGTGTGCACTACAGTCTTTCCAGGTCCCTCTGTAATAGAAGCCATGAATGCAAAAGATGACACACATTTTATTAATCTTCTTTCAACACCTTCTTTTATAATGTATTCAGAGCTTTGCTTTTCCATATTTAAATAGGAAAAAATGGTTTGGACAGTGAAGGGCGGGGGGGGGGGGGGATGTGGAGGAGAGAAAGCTTTTCATTCTTTACACAGAGATTTTTTCTCCTTGTTTAGCCTGATAGTGTTACCAAGAGAAAAACTTACAGAAAGACAGAAGCACTTGCTTCTTCTGTAGCATATCTCACTACTGAAGGAATATACCTTTGACTTAGTTAATCTTCATCCTCAGAATACTCACCACTGATGGTTATTGAGACTTTTACAGTATTATCTACATATATACATGCATCCCATTTATTATTACCAGAAATTCAAACCTCATGTTAAACCTCGTATTCGAATGTGCCATAGAATGGGGCACACAGTAACTCCATAAGCTTTGCTATTCTAACCCCAGGCGGAAAATGTCAGGGTCTCTCCATGAAGGGTCTCTTGCTGCAAAGGCAGAAGCCCATCTTTTAGGAAAGGCAGTTCCCTGTGAACACAAATGGTCATCAGCTTTGAACGCTGTCACTCTCCATCCTAAGACAAAATTCAAAGATAAGCGCCCATCCTGATAGTTACAAACTACTCCAGGAATTTGGCAACAGTTATCTGAGAGATTCTGCTTTCCTCTTCAGAAGCTCTCATCCTACCAACAGAGGCTTGCATCCTGGAAACGGAGCTTTTAAGGGATCACGTAGGAACCTGTGAATTAATTCACAACAATTACAGAAATAAAGATTACTTTTTTTTTAGAACAAAATGCACATACTTTTTACATTAATCTGTCCTTAATGAACCCATTATTTTACACAACTATGCATCCAGAGCTGAATAATGCACACAGACACACACACAAACTTATCAACTGCTTCAAGACAGAGAAAAAAGGGATAACAGAAATTGGGAGTCTTTACCTTTTTTTAAATAGCTAAAAGGAATGCTCAGAGACACATGAACCATAAGTGCCTAGGCAGGCCAACAAAAGTTTTATAGAATCTAGGGGGGAGACTCATTGTCTCATTAGATAATACCCCTAGTGCTTTCTCTTCTTGCAAGGCTGGGACAAAAACACCATTTAAAACAATGCCAACCTTTGCTGAAATGCATAATATGATAGTGGTTGCAGCTGATCATGCTTCAGCTTGCTTTTGAAAATACAGGTCTTGGAAAGAAAAAGGAAATGTTGTCTCAGATGAGAAGTAAAAGTTTGGGGTTTTCACTTGTAAATTATCTTCCTGAAACTGGCTAAAAGTCGCTGAGGATTGAAAGTTTTCAAAAAATCAATTTTTTGCATGACTTGTGGGAATGAGTTACCATTACCGATCACATTTCTTTATAAAGTAGGCACACGGTAAAATTAACATGGTGCAAATGAAATCTGGCAATGTTTAGGTTACATTTTAAGGGAAACAAAAAGTGAATGAGCATGGAGATCAGCTTCTAGTGTCTCTATCCTTTGTAAATTAAGACTAAAATACGCTTTTGAAAGATTATTTGGGAAGTGTGCTCCTCTGCATGCATTTCACTGAAGATTAAGAGTAGCTTTCAAGCACCCTTAAGTCACTAACCATAGACATGAAGGGGAATAATCCTTTAAACCACTGAAATACTGATAAAAGGGAAAAGTATACAACATCTCTGTACCAGCAATTGTTTTGTTGCTTGTGTCATTCATAATAATATGTATTTTTAGACAGACAATCCCAGAAGAGAATCTGCTGAATCTATTCAGTCTTTTCCCAGTAGTTGAGCCAAAGAGCACAAGTATTGTGAAATGTTTTCTTTTGCTCCCCTCTCTCTCTTCCTCTTCCACTGTCCTTCCTTCATTTCATCCCTCTTTTCCATTCCTCTCTTTCTTCTTTCCTTTTTTCCTTCCTTCTTTACTTTGAACGTACAGAAGGATGTTGTGGCCTTAAGATGCAAGACAGTAGGACCCAAGGGAGAATCCTGGCTCCACTTCAAAAGGCATGTTTACATCAGTCTAGAGCACTTTGCTCTAGCACCACTTGGATTCCTGAATAAGAGAAGAGCTGATGACTCGGAAATGCTGTTTGAAAATATTCCTCTACATTTGCAAGCATCAGGAAAGAGCAGAACGCAAAGCTGTTCATATATCCTCTAGATATATGCAATATATATTTATACTCTTCTCTCTCCTACTGTATTTTTATTTTAGGACACAAAAGCCAGACAAATTTGCTGAGGCATTCAGGTCTCAGGACATATTCTGAGCACACTGACACTCAATCACAGCATCTTTCCCAAAAGAAACTCCCTGCCAAGCTTCTTGCAGACGTTTTCCAGATTCTTTGACAGATTAGAGAGAAAAACTAGGCTGTAAAGTCCTGTCAGATCAGCATTAGGTTTGTAAGGCTTTTCCTAAAGCAATAATTTCCCTGGAATAAGGATAAACCACTATAGAGACAGGTCCAAATAGATTAATGGAGATTTTTGAGCACAAATCATAAGTCTTGTATCATATCGCGTGCATCTAATAACTCACTGTTTAGAAGCAGAACAGAGCAAGACTAATTACCTTATAATACTTAACAGTTGATATAAATACTATTCCACTACATCAAAGGTGAATTCATAGAGCAGTTAAGTATACAAATGACTTCTAATAAAGTGGTAATTTTTCTGTACTGTATAAATGCAATCATATTAAACTCAAATCAGTGAAATGCTAATTCAGTTTTTAATGAGCTCCTTTCCAATTTCTGATTTTTAAGCAACTTTCAACTGGGTGGTTAAATATAGTTAATAAGATGAAAAGAGTGGTTTTTTAATTAACTCAGATGAAATATTCTATTGTATATATGTGAGCTTTTAAGGCAATGTGAGGTAAGGTTAGAAGTCAGGTTTTATTCTGTTTCCTCTCCTTGTGAACTCTGAACTTTGAACACAGCAACCTCAAGTGTGGAGGAGAGGCATCGTATCCTCCTCTCTGAAACTTGTGTTTCCAAGGAAAGCTCTTGCTTTTCCTTTTGGACATGACTGCAGTATTATTGACCAGGACATGTTACTCTTTCCGATCCATGAGAAAACAAAATGATTGCAACCCTTAAGCCTGGTTATTCCATAAAATCTAAATGGTTCATTATGAGTTTCTGCGTTGACTCTGAAATTGTACAAAAGGACAGGAAATTATTTTTGAGGCCCCTTTAAGGCCTGTGTCCTAATTCAGAGATACTCTGAATAAAATTGATTTCCCCAAAGCTTAGGAAAAATAACTTATAGCCTACTCACCTCCTCCTGTTTGCTGTCTGCAAGCCTGACTGAAAGCTGGCCAGAATCGGTGGAAATCTTGAAGCTGATTTCAGTGGAATATGCGATCAGGGTCCTTGAATGTGTGATCATATGAGCATTATCAATCTAGTAATGAAAAAAACATGGTCATTAATTCCCATTCCATAGACACAAAAATGCCTTTTTTCGTATGCCATTCAGATCAGGCCTCAGAAGGGTATTTACTCTTGATTTGCTCCTGCGCAATTGAGCTCTGGACCTGGTCCACTGTAGAAATTGGATTGTGCAAGGGAGCAGTAGCTTGCTCTTTGTTGTTTGCAGGTTACTGCTGTTGCCAACCATCAGAGGGTTCATTAGAGAGAATAAAATCAGGGTATCAGAGAGACTTGACAGTGTGCACTTACTATCTTTTACCCAACACAACTCAGCTGAAGAATTATTCAAAATAAAATGTAACACATTAGAGCGAAAACTTATTTTTCCACATGCCTGATTTTCTCATGCCATTTGTGTATTAAGATTTAGAATCACTGATTCAATTAAGCTATAGCTTTTATTCATATTTTGCAGCTGTTGGACCTGAATTTGAAGTCCTCCCTGGTCACCAGTTAGAGAGTTTTAATGATTGGGAGTTTGAAAGAAGGTCATTATATCATATCCCACATTAAATGCAGGTAATAAAATTCCTTTCCTGCTTTGATTTTAATTGAATACAATCTTTCAAGTGAAACACGATATCAGAAAGACTTGCTTTGTCCAGATAGTAAAGTAAACGTGGCTTATTATTTGTCAATTTTATTGTCATTAAATGCTTCTTTGTTACAGAAATGCCACATTGTTTCATTTTCATGTTCTCCAGAAACAGGTCAAAATGTTTTGGAAAATCTTCAAAACTTGGAACAGTTTGCCTGCAGGATGAGAGTCAGGATTCAAGGTTTCTTTACACAGCAACTTAACTTTGCAAGCCAGGAAACCTCAGTATTTTCACTGAGTCTCAGCTTCCCTCCTTCCTTCAATCCTCATAAAACACTTTGGTTTAAAAACTACCTTTCAGTCCAAAATGTTAGTATTCATTTGTTTCAGATTCTCGCCTAATTCTGAACAGACAGATATTTCACGACACCAGTGGCATAATGACACCACTATTTGTAGAAACCCAAACAGTGGTGATAAACTCTTTAGAAATGGCTCTTTCTGCTGCCACAGACAGTTCACTCCTCACATCTGTCCCCCAGAAGCACCTCGGCTGAGTGTTTGGGTGGCACTCTTGAGCAGGCAAGCAGGTGGGATAACGAGCTCCCAGAGCATCTGCAAAGTATTTGTCAATCAGATCTTTTGTTACCTAATACTTTTAGCTGAACCTCAAGGATTGACAGCTCTGAACCTAAGCCCACAATTTAGGTAATTCCACATCCACTTGATGAATAATGATGCAGAGCTCCTTGTTTATTTGCTTATTCTGAAATCAGATATTGTTTATTCTGTGCCCCTTTCTAGTCCCGATATGTAACTAATTGTTGGCAGATGTGGCAAGTATCTAGGGCCAAGATATATTTGCTTGCACAGTCTGATTTTTGAGTCTTAACTAGTATCAGGCAATTGCAGCTGTTTTTTATCAAGACTCTGTACACTGTAGACAGTCCACCTGGCAAAACAAGATTTGCGCATGTAACCTTCATATAAAAGATTTAAATACAGGAGTTCTACTTAAACAATATTTAAAATTTCTGAAAATGCCTAATTAAATTAACAAATTGAAGTGAAATGCTAATCAGTGTTTATACATGTAAAAATCGCCCTATGGTTCATATACAATAGCGTGACAGTCTTATTTGTTAATTTTGATTTAAAATCTGAACCATATAATAAGGGTGCTAATTCTCTGAGACAGTCTTTCCTTTTTGCAAGCTAGCCAGCATCTACGTTTAATCATCTTGCTTGAAACAAAGCAGAAAGCTAGCATTTGTCTAGTGTTTGGAGGCAAAGGAAAAACAACCACAGCAGAAGCAGAAAACAGCATGGATCCAGTTTAGCTGACTAATATCAACACGTCTTTCTTTTCTGATGAGGATCTCCCTCCAATAACCCAGATGCCAAATTCTTCTTTGTGAGTTGTTTTTATGACCTTCTTCAATTTTTAAAAACAAATAAAGGATTAGCATTGGAGCTAACTCGTTTGCTTTAAGCTATAAATTCTCTGAGCCACAGTAGTCCTTGTGTTTTCAACTTCTCATGCTTTTCTATCAGTGGATGAATGTAGTTGGCTTGTTTCATCCATCCAAAAATATTTTAGGGGAGTAACACTGTGAAAGATTGTTTATTTGAAGTAGTAGTGAGTGATCTGCAAACTCTGGGGCAGTACTCTTTTCCCTAATAAAGTACAAAACTTGTATTCACTTTTACTCTGTCACTGTCAAAAGCAAATCTGAGAAGAGGTACAGGCTGTTTAGGATTATGTCAGCTCATAGGGTGGAAATCCTTCAAGCCAATATGACTGAAAACTATCTTATTTCTCCTGCTTTTAATAACACCTATAATTTCACTGATTATTTCCAAATTCCCAAATGAATTAAAACACCACAAGCTGGGTCCCAAAATCACAGAAACAAATATAATTGTGGAATTATTAAAAGATTTTCTTTTCTATCTTGTATCTTTGGTTCAGAGAACAGTCAATATTTCTAATTTCATACTGGAAAGTTTTTCCTTTCCTTTTCCTCCCCTTCCCTTCCCTTCCCTTCCCTTCCCTTCCCTTCCCTTCCCTTCCCTTCCCTTCCCTTCCCTTCCCTTCCCTTCCCTTCCCTTCCCTTCCCTTCCCTTCCCTTCCCTTCCCTTCCCTTCCCTTCCCTTCCCTTCCCTTCCCTTCCCTTCCCATTTTCTATTTGGAGGAAAAAACAGATTGAATACTCACGCTAAAATCAGAAAACAGATCTTTTGCCAGTATATTCCATACATTTCACAACACTGTAATGTGAAACACTATGGAAATTTCTAAGGCGGACATCAGGTAGAAAAGTAGAAAAGAACAGGCTAACAATTTAGACTCTTTTTCAGTTCAACACTCTTCTTCCCTGATTACAATACCTGTATTGCTTTTCCTCAACATTAAAATACTGCATTAAAATCGTGTTACTTTAGTATTGAGTAACTTCTACAGACCTACTAGATGTGTCTAGAGTGCATGAGAGAATTGAGGGTCCCAGACTCTTTTCAGTGGTGCTCGGCAACAAGACAAGGGGCAATGGGCACAAGGTGGAACACAGGAAACTCCATCTCACCGTGAGGAAAATGAGGGTAACAGAGCACTGAAACAGGCTGCCCAGAGAGATTGTGGAGTCTCCTTCTCTGGAGATATTCGAAACCCACCTGGATGTGTTCCTGTCAAGCGTGGTCTAGGTGAACCTGCTTTGATAAGGGGATGTTGGACTAGATGATCTCCAAAGGTCCCTTCCAACCCCTACCATTCTGCGATTCTGTGAATTGTGATTTTTGAGGATGGGCTAAGACCCTGTAGACCAGTACTCACACTGGTAGTACTTGAGGCCATGTGGCCCTCGGCACTACATCAAGCACTATCCCACAGTACTGCAGCAGCAGATCTTCACTAGTTACTATACAGCTCCATAGAGTTAATACGAATAAACCAAGTGGAAAGGAGGGAAAAGTTACCTTCTGCTGAATCTAGTAGCATAGCCTAAGACATAGGGGTTTGCTATCTGTGTACCAAAAAGCACAGCCAAGACAATCAAAACGCCACAGTCCCAAAACACAACAGAATTAGCCTTTGTGGTATTTCCATCAGATCATTCCCCGGGTAAAGGAGGTCTCTCCTCTTTCCTTCGATATAGAGCAAGTAACAGGCTTTCCCAGTGACTGCCTGGAGCCAGCTGGCAGCACGGATCTGTCTTCGGAGATAGGGAATCCTCCATCAGGGACTTCTGCAACTCCTCTGCTTGGCAAACCCATTTCTTCT